>NC_052035.1:14718848-14969851 GCF_015832195.1 Motacilla alba alba | reverse complement strand
TATTGTACACTACCTGCTCAATAAATAAATAAATATGCAGACTTTCTGTCCTGCATAATGAACCTCCTCAAAACAGCAGCGCTGCACCTCTGTCCAGTGCAGTCTGGAGACACCAAAGCCTTCTACGTGCCACATCCCAGCCTGGAAACCACAACTGTTTCATTTTCCAGCTCTAACAGTCCTGACCTCTCCCATACACTCCCGAGACTCATACTTTTCTTAGGATCACAGTGAGCTTGTGTTTGTCATTCTCATGTGATTAATAAATTATGCTCTACAGATATTTAAGCCGCTCATGTTTATTTTTCTGTCAATAGAAAGAGAATGTTTATTTGACCTGGGAGCACTATTTTCCATTGTCTGAATTTAAACTTCAAAACAAAAACTTGAGATATTAGGTGATTTATGAACCTCTGCTAAAAACAGCTCATTCTCATCAGTGTCTGTCCCACTTTGCTCTTAGCAGCATCCCAGCAAAGCCATGGGGAGAGAGGAATGGAAGTCCCTGGCTCCTGGCAAACACTCAGACCTTGAGCACAGACCCGTGACCGTGCCCCAGCGCTGCTCTGACCAGACCCTGCACGGGTGGGACCTCCAGTCCCGAGCAAGGCTGCAGCTCTGACCCCCAGGGAACACGAACAGGCTTCGTTCAGTTTGTAAAGACTCACAGCTTTAGTTCTTGGATCCTTGTTCTCTCAGCTGTGGCACTGAATGTGTGAATGCCTCTAAATTTAATCTCCACCTCTGGACACCAAGTCCTGAACTTCACCTACTACGTGGCTTCCTCCCTTCATGAACCTGTGTGGTTCCCCAAGGAAAGTTTGTTCAATCCCGGGATCTCCGAGCAGAGGGAGGAACAGGCACACAAGGCACTGGAGTACAATTCCCAGGAATCCCTGCAAAAGCATATTTCCAAATAATTTCAGGGTTTTGGGGGAAAAAAATCTACGCAAATTATCTACAGGGGGAAAACCCCCAAATGAACCCACTCCTGGAAACCAACCCAAACCCGTTGTTTTGCTGAAATACAGTTTTCAGTCGGAAAGCAGCTCTGCTGGCCATTGTTCCAGCAGCTGCCAAGGGCCACAGGCCGGGCACTGCAGCAGCCAGAGCCCGGGCTTCCTCCTCCTCCTCCTCCTCCTCCTCCTCCTGCTGCTGCTGCTGCCCCTGGGGAGGCGCTGGGAGCCAGGTGCGAGGCAAGCCCCGGCGCGGGGCGGCTGCGGAGCGTGGTTCCCACCGCTATACAGAGCGATTTCCTGCCGAGCCGGCGCGGGGGCGTCCGCGGAGGGGATGCTTTCCGTCAGGATGACAGCCGGGAAGGGAAGGGAAGGGAAGGGAAGGGAAGGGAAGGGAAGGGAAGGGAAGGGAAGGGAAGGGAAGGGAAGGGAAGGGAAGGGAAGGGAAGGGAAGGGAAGGGAAGGGAAGGGAAGGGAAGGGAAGGGAAGGGAAGGGAAGGGAAGGGAAGGGAAGGGAAGGGAAGGGAAGGGAAGGGTGCGGCAGCATCCCTCGGCAGCGATCCGCTCCCCCTGCCCTTGGCTGCTCGCTCCCTCCCCGAGCCGCTCGCAGCGCGGCGCAGCGGCCAAAGCCGGCCCGGGGCAGGGCTGGGCTGTGCCCGGAGCGTCGAGAAACAGCAACAACCCCGGCACCCCCTGTCCGCGGACACCCCTCCGGATAACGAGCAAAAGACAACTGCTACCTACAGGGCGAGGAAGGACTCTGAGGCTGCAGCCTATGGGACAAAGCATGAAAAGCAAACGAGCCAGGCTGCTGGCAGGACAAAGCTCGGCCATACTGCACAGCAGGCTCAAATTCAACAGCTGGGTCCCCCAAAAAATCACTGAGTTTGCCTGCGTGGCCAGCAGGGGCAAACAGGCTGTTTGCCCACTGTCTCCTCCTGCAGGGACGCTCATCCATGGATAACCTGTCTGGGGGGGACAGTTGATGGCTCCCACACTGCTCCCTCCAAAAATCCACCAGCTCCATTTGCCCGCTCGATGCCAGCTGTGCTGGTGGCAGGGTTTCCTCCCATGGAGATGGGACAGGGTCTGTCCCCACCCCACTGTGCAGGGCAGGGCAGATCCCATGAGGGGAGCGAGTTACAGGTCAGGGCTGTCTGGATCATCCCCCCCAGTGACACACTGGGGTGGGCACCCCAAGCTCATGGTCTCTTTCAATCCCTAATTTCCAGAATACGTCAGAAACCTATAATTAAGGAGCCCACCCCTTCTGGTGGAAGTCTGCTTGTGTCAACAGAGAGACGGGAGTATTTAGCAGACTTCTTTTTCCATCCTGCTAATTTTAGGCCCTTATATAACATTTCTTTCAATACAACCCAGTTTCTGTAGCCCACTGAAGGAACGGCACTTCTCATTTGTCTTACACCAGTGCCTAAAATATTCCCCAGAGCTGGAGGGCTGGCTCTGTGCTCCCCACCACGCGTGGGGCCAGCTCTGCCCACCCCACCGTGATGTTTAAATAACCCAGTACGCAGAGGGACAATCACAGAGAGCCAAAGGAGGGGCTGTGCTAGAGCAGCAGCAGCACAGGATGGAATAAAGGCCAGTTACCCCTGTCCCACACCACCCCAGCTCCAGGTACCCTGTGGCAAATGCCAGCAGAGGGGAGGGTTGAGGAGGTGACACCTGACACGCTGATGCCTGAGGCGAGCACTGAAGCCCCACACGGTGATGCTTCAGCTTCCAGCCGAATTCCCTCAGCCCCTTCCTGCGCTGTCATCTTTGATGAGAAGCGGTTCTTACCTTCCTAAGTAAACCTCAAAGTTTGTGATGCTCCAGAGCACATCAAAAATACATCAAAATAACTCAAACTCCCTTTGACGGACCACATAAAGTTTGCAATTTGCATTTCAAAGCCAGGGTAAGGCATGGAAGGCAAAAGCAAACAAGGCAGCAGCAGACACCCAGACCTGTCAATTATCCCACTGGTTTTTTTGCACAAGGCTGGGAGAGCTGCAGAAATAACTGCCTGGGGCCAAGCTCATCCCTGCCCTGACACTGCTGAACTCAGTGGCTCTACACGTGTAGACAAGATTTGGCTTTTCTACATACTTTCCGTGTGGAAAGGCTGCTCATCAGCATCGCACTGCGGGGCGGCCTCGGGACGCATGGGTGAAGCACAGCTGACAGGTCACGGGGGATCCAGCCGGTGAACTGGTTCAAAAGGAGGAGTTTGCACTACTACCGAGGGGAAAAAAGGAGTTGGAGTTGCCTGAGAGCACAGCGGATGCTACGGAGACGCCACTGAGATGGGATGTGTGAACAAGTGTCAGCGGAGCGGCGAGGAGCGGGGGTTCCCTGCGGGAGCAGCTCCTCCCGGCTGGGCTGCGGGTCCGGCCCTCCCTGCCCTCCCTGCCTTCCCCTGCCCTCCCCTGCCCTCCCTGCCTTCTCCTGCCCTCCCCTGCTCTCCCTGCCCTCCCCTGCCCTCCCCTGCCCTCCCTACCCTCCCCTACCTTCCCCTGCTCTCCCCTGCCCTCCCCTGCCCTCCCTGCCCTCCCTACCCTCCCCTACCTTCCCCTGCCCTCCCTGCCTTCCCTGCCCTCCCCTGCTCTCCCTGCTCTCCCCTGCCCTCCCTGCCTTCCCCTGCCTTCCCCTGCCTTCCCTGCCCTCCCTGCCTTCCCCTGCCCTCCCAGCTCAGCCCGGGCACCCAGAGCCCAGCCCGCGGCTCCGTCCGTCCCTCTGCACCCACTCTCACTCCCAGCCTGGTACCCACCAAGGATTTCTGGTGAAGCTTTGCAGTAATTCTGATTTCACTTTACAGTAATTAATCTAGGGGATAATGCACTAATTTGCCAATGCTGGGAGCATTTATCTTTTCCTCAGAAAGAAGTTTTTGCTATGAAAGAGTCATGGTAAGCCAAAAAAACCTAAACCCCTCTTTTCATCTTACTCCAGTGGCTGGTTTTAGTGACAGTATGGAAAGGGAATATTTTCTCTGTGGCTCAGTGGTGTGGTACCATCCCCTCTCCAGGAAAGCAGAAACTTTCTCTCCTTCCCAGCATCTCCTATGAAGATTTGGAAGAAAACAAACGGTATGCCCCAGTCTTTGTGGGTGACTCCTGCCCTTCCCTTCCCTTCTCGTTCCCCTCAGAAGCAAGAGTCAAGCCTCCGGGCCAGGATGCTGCGCAGCACCTCGCTAACACAGCAGGCTCCTGGCCCGGGACTAGACCTCCCAAGCACTACCCTAATATAAATAAATATGATTCATAAAGTCTAACTTCAAATTTGGCAACCGAGCCTCTGAACAAAGCTGGTGAGTCAAGCTCTGAAGAGGTGGAACCAGCCACAGCCTTCATGATCGTGTTAGTCAGCACGAAGGAGACCACTGCAACTGCTCTGACGTGTGAACACAGCACAGCTGATGCAAGCCTTGGCAGGACAGTGTTTGCATCATAGCCGCGAACTGCTGGACTGTCTCACTGAAAATCATACCAAAGAATGTGGTTTTCTTCAGCTGTCCCAGTTCTGGCGCTGCTGTGCCAATGCCCTGACCCTGAGCTGGCCTCCCCCAGCACAGGCTGTGCACACAGCGGGGCTGGAAGCGCTCACAGCTGGGACACGGCACCCCAGGAGAGCAGCAACAGGACAGGGTCCCACGGCAATGGCCCTGGCACCTCCAGGCCAGCCCTGGAGCCAGCGACAAAGAGCCTGCCTGGCACAGACCCCGCTGCTGCAGGGGAACCCCGCTGCTGCCCTGGGCCGGGCAATAAGGAGATGCAGGTGGGGGAGGATGGAGATGAAAGGGGGACAAAAAGGCGAGAGCACAGACAGGAGAGCTGTCACCGCAGCTCCGAGGGAGGCACGGCCGCTGTCACCACAGGCCACCACACAATTTAACGCCTTGCACCCGCTGGGGTTTGGGTAACTGGCACTTGAACCTTCCACTGCAGCACAGCCGTGGCTGCGCAGGGAGCGCTGCCCTGCCGAGGGCACTGAGGGGACACTGAGGTGGCACTGCCACCGGGAGGGGACACGGACAGCGCTGCCCTGCCGAGGGCACTGAGGGGACACTGAGGGGGCACTGCCACCGGGAGGGGACACGGACAGCGCTGCCCTGCCGAGGGCACTGAGGGGGCACTGAGGTGGCACTGCCACCGGGAGGGGACGGGGACAGTGCTGCCCTGCCGAGGGCACTGAGGTGGCACTGCCACCGGGAGGGGACAGGGACAGCTCTGGGAAGGGCAAACGGCGCCGGGCTGGGCAGCCTCGCTCCCCAGCGTGCTCCCAGAGCCGTCCCACATGGATGGCTCGGTGGCTCGGAGCCCAGAGCTGCCCTGCCAGGACACCCCCAGAGCCATGGACGCCGTCCCGGAGCCGCCGGCGCAGGAGCTGCCGTGCTTTGTGTCTCAGCTGAGTTCTTATTGTGACAAGCGAATCACCAGGAATGAAGCTAACAAAGATAGCGTGGTAAACTTAACAGAAAAATTATATCCCTCTGAATGCGTGTTATATTTTGAGAATAAACTGAAGAACAAGGCATTCCTCAGTTTAATCCATCTTCTGGGTTTGCCTGGGGTAAAAATACAAACCCTACAAACAAACATTGTTTTTTTCATTTCCATTAAACCTGTCTTTGTGAAAGTTGAGACTTAGACAGTCCCTGTTAACATCAGAGATTTTCAGAAGTACAGACTGACCGTGGGCTCTTGGTTCTCTGCCTTTTCAGATTGCTCTCTTGGGAAGGAGGAAAGGGCCAGACTGGAGCCAGCACTGCCCCTGCTGCCCCTCGCTCACCACGCAGTGACCAGTGCACTTGGCTCGCAGATCCTGAATGTTCCAGTGAGGATATTACAAGGTGGACCCCAACTCTGATAGTGCTGCTGAAGGGTGGAGCATTAAGGTTCTCCTCTGTCCAGCTCTGAGGGAGCTCTGGGACTCAGCCAGTCTGCTGGCACCCTTCTGATGCTGCACGTACCTGTGTCAACTGCAGGCAGCATCTGTGCCTCACAGAAAAAGCCTGCTGAAATCCAAATTGCTCATGAGGAAGTCTGAGATGCTGTGGAAACCTACAGACAGCTGTTCTGAAACCAAAACCCCAGACTGGCAAGGACACTGCTCAACAAGGCTATCCTATCCATAATTATGCCCATTTCTAACCAAAACTTCCAAACACTATGGGACTGAAGTGAACCATTCACCAAAAAATCTGTTAAAGCTGTTTTCTAACACCTTCACTGGGGACTCGGCCCCGCTGGCCAGGGCACAGGGAACCAAATCCACCCTCCCCTGAGGAGCCAGGTTTAAACTCGGCCGGAGGTGGTGGGAAAGCAAACCCACCTGCCCTCAGCTTGGAGGGAGCACTGTCACGTTCCCCCTTTCCCACCCATGGGGAGCTGTGAAACCCAAGGCTCTGTATGCTGGGATCCCATGGGCTCCTAAGGGAAACCAGCACATCGATGGGAAAGGGCTGAAAAAAAGATTGCAGGGGAGCAGAACAGAAAAAGCCAATTTCACAGGGAATATTTCTGATTCCAGGTCGTGGCTGCACAGCTGGGGGAGTGTGGATGGGGTGCCTGTGTGGGATGTGCCAGATGTCCCTTGCACTTCCCTGCCCTGAGGGAGATAAATGCAGCCCAGAGCTGACTTCCAGCCTCACTGCACCTTCGTCCTCCCAGTGAATATTTATGAGCTCAATATTTGTGCAGTGCTGTGCACGGCAGGAGCACTAGCCAGAATGCCCATGGGCAGCCAGGGGAGCAGCACGGGCACCTCCCTGCCATGGGGCACCTGGCACACTGAAGGAGAGAACCATCACAGGCAGAGTTTTAGCCCTGGGCACTTAATTCAGGTTCCGTGTGCTAGTGTGGAGATAAAGGGCAGCCAGGACAAATCCCAGAGCACAGCAGCTGAACCACCAAACCAGAGTTAAACACTGCCACGCTCTCAGCACTGAACTACCTGGAAATCCAGCCAAGAAACCAGACTTTGGGGAAAGATCAAAGGATAAGTACATCTCACCAACATGTTGGTTTTTTTTTTTTTTTTTTAAACTGAGATCAAATTTGCAGAGTAGGAATGGGTTTTTGGGCGGAGAGCAGGCTGCCCCTCCTGGGGACTCTGCCCTGCCCCGCGGAGCCGCATTAGCTCCGGCTCCAAGAAGTAGCCGTGCCATGACTCATACTTTCCACTCCCCATAATCCCTCTCAGTAGGGTACAGACTTAAGAGTTTTCCTCTGACTTCTGGCTTCTATTTTGTTTTAATTTATGCACCTGCTTTGGAAGAGCCTTTGAAAAATCTGACAGTGGAGAAAAAAGGAGCCTGTTCTCTCTGTCTGATGGACAGGCTGAAAAAATACCCCAGCACAGTGAAATTCTGCATTACCAGGAAAATAACGGCTGCGTCTACAGCTTTCTACAGGCTGTTAGCAACAAAACCTGAACCACTAGAAACCCTTTGTCAGAACAAGGGCAGAGCTCAAGTGAAGAATAAGCAGTTCAACTGAGTCAGAAGCGTGTGGCTGACACAAGACAGAGCAAAAGTCTTTTTAAAAAAAACACAGCCATGAATTATGCACAAGCCCGTGCTCAAGGGCCCAGATCCCATGTCTGGCTCCCAGTGATACCAGCAGCAGCCATGCTGGGTCCCACAGGCTGCCCCAGCCTCCGGAGCCAGGCACGAGGCAGCGGCTGCTTCTGTAAAAGGACTTCTTCTTATGGGTTTTGGAAAGGTCAATAAATAAAATCTAGGTTTTGACATGCCAGCTATTTTAGGAAAAGTGACTTTTTTCCATTGTCCCTGGGTCTGAAACAGGGAACACCACTGCTCCAAAGCCACCCTGCAGCTGCAGCTTTATACACAATGCCAGCCTGTGCCACCCCTGCGACTCACAGCCGGCAGGTGACACGGGACCTTCCCCGTCCCCAGGCGTTCCCCAGGCCACAGCCAACGTGGCTCATGCCTCACAGCCCCTCTGCAGCCTGCGCTCAGCCTGTGCCGTGCCCCTGGGCCAAGGCCAGCCCCAGGCCCTCCCTGGCACCCTGGGCTGCCCAGGGCACAGAGCACCCCCGGGTGGGCACAGAGCACCCCCGGGTGGGCACAGAGCGTCCCCGGGTGGGCACAGAGCACCCCCGGGTGGGCACAGAGCGTCCCCGGGTGGGCACAGAGCACCCCCGGGTGGGCACAGAGCATCCCCGGGTGGGCACAGAGCACCCCCGGGTGGGCACAGAGCACCCCCGGGTGCCGCTCCGTTCCCAGCTCCCTGCCCTGCACCCGGCTGCCGAGGGGAGACACCAGCTGCACCTCCTCTGTGGCTCCTCTGAGAGCAGAGCTCGCCTCCAAGGGCAGATTTCACACTGCCAAGGGCAGCTGTCCTGCTGTGTCCCCCGGCTGTGCTCTCTGCTAGGGGACATCCCCAGAGCGCTGCCCAGGGCCCCCTTTAAATAAAGTCCTGCCCTATAACCCTTTCTGCCTCTCCCAGAAGATAAAACTGTAATGAGGAATATTTCCTTGAGTTACTGTTTATTTAGCATCATTTTACAGCTCTGTTGGCCTAAGCTGTGTATTTTTAGTGTCTCAGATTGCTTCTTCCATCTAGAGAAATAACAGTGAGTGCACAACGTGCTGGAAAAACAAACAGTTTTACTGCTGGCTTTCTGGGAGCTTTTGGTAAATAGCTGCACCTGGTTCCAAGTGCACTTTGTTCTAAGGTGCTGGTAGTACCTGCCTGGTGCCGTGCTCCCTGAGGCTGTTAATTAAGAACGTTGTGTTTTATTGGTGCTTGCAGCTGGGGCTGTGCTGTGAGCCCGTGAATGAATGGCGCCCCTAGAGAATATTATTATTTCTCCTAGAATCCAAATTGAAGAAGTATGTGAATAATAGAGGCAGACACTCCAACACCGCTCAGTTTATCCGATCCGTTTCTAGAAAGTCATATTGTCCAGCTGAGAGTACACCAGTGATGCAAAATTGCCAAGGTGGTGAGCTATTTCAGGATATTCCAAACCCAAGCAATAACATCTTGGTGCTGCTGTGATGGATTTATTGAGTGCTAATCCTTCTGCACTCCCCTGTCCTGCAGTCAATGAGCAGCTGTCCTCTGAGAAGCTCAGGAGCCTTTAGCACCTGTCATCCTGATGACTCCAAATCTCTCTTTAATGGTGCGAGCCTCAGGAAGGGTTTGCACCTGCCTGAGAGTATGAAATTTTAAGAGTGCCCCTTTCCCAGGAAGCTCCCCGAATGCTAATAACAGGAGGGGGACAAGAGGGCAGTGGGAAGAGCTTTGGAAGTCTGCTGGTCTGCACTGAAGCTGGATCCCACAGGTAACACCTCCACATTGCCTTTGACCTTCACCGTTTTAGTGCTGCTGATATAAACACCCTGCTCCACACAGACCTCCTGGTACCATCCAACACATCTAAAGAGAGCAGATTTGACAGTTCAAGCACTTTTGCAGCCTTCCCCCTGCAGTGGGGGAAGCATTTGCTCAGAAATCCCAACCACAGCCCTGCTCTTATCCCTATATTTAGGCTGGTTTGGTCATTTGGAGTGCAGCGTGCACTGCTCACCTCAAGCAGCGAATAACCTGCTCCCACCACACTCTGCACCTCTCCAGAGGCTTCTCCAGGAGCCTTGCTGCCTGCATGGGACCGGGCAATGACCCCAGTCTGCCCTGGCAGCCCGGTGAGGAGCCCTGCGGACAGCTGCCCCGGGCAAAGGAGAGGACTTGGTGCTTTCCCTGCAGCACAGAGTCAAGTTGAGGGCTCAGCTCGAGCCCTGCAGAAATGCTGGCACTGTGGGGAGGCTCTGGGGATGAAGACATGGGGGCACCATCAGTGCAGAGCTTCCTCAGGCCTTTACCAGGCACGGAGTGCTGTTCGTGGGCACAGAGCATCCCAGTGCCCGCCTGCCACCTCCCCTGAAATGTCACAAACCACCAGAGAGCTCTGTAAGGAGCAGGGGAAGCACAAACCAGACCAGAGCACAAGCCCTAGCATTAACGCTGCTACACCATCCACTGCTGAACCCAAAGAAACCATTTTTATTTCCTTTTTTCTTGCCTGAAGGTATCGGACAATCCCATGGCAACCAGCCTTTCAGCGTGGCTGTCATTTGGCCAATACAGCTTAAGCCATCAATCATAAAACCAGTCCTTTCACCTAATCTGCTCCTTTCCAAAGAAGCCATTTGGCCTGTACAGATGCTGTAAAACTGCCCCCGACCGAGTTATTTTGGAATGATGTGCAGGGGGTCACAGAGCTCAGAATCTTTTGCTGCATGAGACTTCCATCCAGCCCTAGGGAGTGCCTCAGTCACAGACACAGCACAGCCCCTGCAGCCCAGTCCCCACGGCTTCAGACACACAGCGGAGGATTAAACTGTCCCGCAGCACACAGAAACACAGCCTGGGGAGGCCCCGAAAGCTGGGGAGGTAAAGCCAAGCCCTGGCTTCCCCCAGCCCCACGTGTACCCGGGGAGCCTCAGCAAGAGCCCAGGGAGCCCCTGTCCCTGCCCGAGGGGCCGCAGCCCCTTGCTGCTGGGAAAAGAACACAATCCCACACCAAGGCAAAGGAAGCCACGCTGGTTGTGTTGTTAAGGACTGTGTTTCCAGGATTGCTGCCTGACCAGCACTGTGTTTCCCAAACGAGAGAGAAAGGGCAGAGAAATCTCATTAACGACAGGACAAACAACCCAGCAGTGCAACAGGGCTTGCTTCAAGCTCAGATCCTGACAGTGACAGATTTTAATGTGCCAGCACACGAGGTCGTTGGTCATTAATTAGAAACAAATTTTATATTGTGACCCTACCAACAGAGGCTGGGGGCTCCCAATGCCCAAACTCCCCCACACACGAGCACGGTGAGGAAAGGGAGGGATTCACTCCGAGGGTGATAATGAGCATGGATTTCAGATGTGAGCGAGTGCTCGAGATGAAAATCTGTGCTCAGATCCAGGGCTGGGAATGGCATTGGCATGACCCATAAAATGGGTCAGTTTCTCCACCCTCTCTGCATTTTTCTTTAATTCCTTCATTACGTTTCAATGTTTTGGAAGCGGGGAGTTGCAAATGAATGCCCAAGAGGTGACCTGGGGGAGAATGCTGAAAAATTGCAGCTCTGGGCAATGGAGGGGTGGTAACTCCTGCGCTCACCTCCGGAGGGGAACACCTGGAGCAGGGGGAGAGCAAATGACACCAACGCGGCTCCAAGAAAAGCCATAAGAGAAGAAAATGAAATGGTGGCTTCACGCAGCATTTCAGGACAGGAGGCAAATACTGAGGCAACTTGATCCACCCTCATCCGCTCTCCTGCCCGTCTGGGGCAGGGCCAAAGGGGACCCTGCTGGGAGGGTTTAGGGATAAATCCATGTGGCACCTCTGGGCCATGCAGACCCCAGGCAGGGTCAGCAGACACCCAGCTCTCCCCTGGCACAGATCCCCTGCAGCAGAGCCCAGCACAGCTTCAGTCAGCTTGGGGGGGATGCACTCCCTGAGTGAGCCTCCGTGGACATGTCTGGCTGAATTAATTAGGCTGGAATAAATAAGCAGCAGGGAAATTGTGTTCAGAGCTTTGGTGTAGGTATTTGCAGCTGAACACAACCACAGCCTCACACAAACACGGCACAGAGAGCAGGAGACCACTGCTCAGTGTCAACAGATGTGGATTCTCCAGCAACCTCTTCATCCCAGTGTAGGCAGAAACTCTGGCAAACACTGGCTGTCTTTACGGTCATCAGTGCAGAAAGGCTCAGTGCCAGCTACCTAGAGGCTTTCCACGTGCTGGGGAGGTGCTGCTCTCCCAAATTTGGCGAATCACTCTGCCTCCCTTCCACACGATCTGCAGGGCCATAGCTTTCCAGCACGGCCTCCCCGGGAAGGTCTCTCTGAGCAGACAGCAGGCTCTCGTGCTCACAGGCTAGCACACAAGCATGCACCAGGACACTGTCCAGAAGGAAAACAGAGCCCAGGATGCATATTAATTACTGCTGGCACAAAGCCCAGGCGAGGTTGCTGCCCCACAGCCAGGCTATAAATCTGTCCAAATAGGATTCTGACCACGTCTGCCTTGTTTACATTACTAAATTTTATGGCCATGTGATTCTTCACCTGGAGAGGAGGAGTACCCTTGCACAGCCAGTTAAGGGCTCAGATTTATCACCTGGTGAGAAGGGCCTGGCTGTTCCCTGGCTGGGCAGTGCCCGTGGCTGCAGCACTCCCTGGGACCCCCCAGCCCCTGCTCAAGCTCCTGGAGAAGTTCTGTGCCTTTGTTTTCCCCAGCAGAAGCTTCGAGCCCCCTCCAGGCTGCGGAGCTAAGCGAGCTCCTGCAGGGACGCCCCACCCTGCGTGCTGGGAGAAGCCACGGCCAGCTTTCAGAGGATCTCTGCTGTCAGAGGGGCTGCTGTGCACTTCGGGAGGATCCTTGCCAAAAGAAGCTCGCGCCCCTCTCTTGCGATGAGACTGGCTCTGCATGCCTGCAGCACAGAGAAGCAAATGTTGCTTTCACCAGGGAGGGGAAAGACTCGAGCTGAATGCGTGGTGGCAGACTGATTGCTGAATTACAGAAAAAAGCAGATTTCCTTCCCTGTGTCAGGCCTTTCTCACAGCTCCTGGGCCCAGCACTGTCACAGTCACAGGCACAAAAAGCAGATGACAAGAAAGTGTCCAAACAGACAAAAACATAAAATAAAATTTGGATTGTTAAACATCTGTTCCACAGAAACAAATCTCTGTAGGCTTCTTGGATGTTCCAGATGCCACATTAACCTGAAGGACTCAAAAATTTTAACTGGAGGAGGAAAATGTCCCTATTTTTATAGAAACTTCATCATCACGTGCTCCTGGCCTCCTCAGTGGAATGGGTGCTCCCCTTTGCTGCACGCTCAGTGCCAGAGGCTGCTCAGGGCTTGCTGGCTTTGAGGAGATCGCTCAAATGCTGAGTTTTGTGTGTGCTGAAGCTTCCCACTCTTAGCAAGGGGTTCATTTTGCCTCCAGGCAGGTCCAGCTGCAGGGTGAGCTGGATCAGAGCCCTGGGGCAGAGAGGGGGATCAGCTCTGTGTGACACTTGCTCTGAAGAGGGGGCTGTGGAAAGGGGGGGGGAAGGCATCTTCCACCCCTTGTTATTACACAAACACAGAGCTCCAAAAATCTTCATTCTGTACTGTGTCCCAAAGGAAACCATTTGAAATAATCCATATTCATTGGAGTTTTTAATCCCTCACAAACCAGAATTCAGCAGGCAGCTAATGAAGAAGACAATTATGCAGCACTTCACACAAAGAGCAAACCAGAACAGGTGCAAAGGCTGGAGCCTTGCCACGGTTGCTCTGTTCCTTGGCACAGGGATTGGTGCTTTACTTGAAACATATTCACACATCCCAGCAGTTTAGGGACTCAGCCTGAGAGGAAAGGGGGGACACTGGAGATGAATCATTAGCTGCTGACCACCTAGGATACTAAACCAGAAAGGAGACAGCTGGCCAAAGTCAGCTTTCTTTGTGCTCCTTCTGAGGGGCACAGGCAGAAATGGGGAGCACCAGCAGGGCACTGAACACTCAGACTGCCCCTTGAATTAGGCTCTGATGTACAAGCACAGGGCAAAGGAGTGGTGCCCAAAGGATTTATGTCCAACCAGACAAGGATGGGAGAAGCAAAGGCAGATTTTCCATCTCTCAAAGGCAAAGAGAGATTTTTGCAGATGTTGGTCAGAGGCGCAAGAGACTAAAAATCCCCTCCTGGTGTGGGAAACTCAGAGCAAAGCCATGCCCCAGAGGTGCCAGGAGCAGCCGTGGCATGCCCAGGGCTGTCCCCTCCCTCCCTCTGGGGGGACACCAACCAGAGCAGTGCCACGGAGCTGAGTTCAAGCACACAGAGCCACTGGACTCGCCAGAAACAGCCTGGGAAAGAGCAGCAGGGAAGGCAGTGGTGAAGGACCTTTACTGAAAGAAACAGCCTTTTTAACAGGGGGTTCCAGTGTACTTTTAATGCAAAAGATAATTTTTGTCAGCAGGAGGGAGGAGCCTTAGCCAGTGTTATGGCTCATTCCCCTGGCAAGTGCTGAGGAAAAGAACTGTTCCAACAGGTAGGTGATAATACAGGGAATAAGTGACAATGAGAGAGCAAAGATATGAACTGCTTAAGGACCTGGTGGAAAAGGAAAAAAGAATAAATTCAGGAAGAGACGTAGTTTCTGCCAGGATAACGAATTACAAGCAGAAAGGTGCTGATTTGCTGACCATTTCCACACACAACTCACAATTATCCTGCTTTTACACACACCGGTTGTGCAACTGCTTGTATAAACTTCAAGACACATTCACACGTTCCTGATTTGCAGGTGAAGTCACAGCAGGTGTGGGCACAGCCCCCCTTCCCTTGCACAGCCCCAGAGGAGGCAGGAGGGGATGCCAGTGCCCGGCAGGAGCTCTGGGATCTGCTGAGAGCAGCAGCCCCGGGGCGGGCACGGGCACAGGGACAGCCAGGGGCTGGATGTGCCCCTGCCCCAGGGCTGCCCCAGCTCCAGCCCTGCTGGACACAGCCCCCAGCCAGCTCGGAGCCGTGCCCTGGGGGAACAGGCCGGGCTGCTGATGGCATCAGCAATCAGGGACACCAATCCCACACCTTTGCGCAGCAGCTGTGGCTTTCTCTGTGAAACGTATTTATTGCTCGTTTTGGGGCAGCATACACGAGCTGTGAGTCAAGACCCTGCTGTACTTAGTGCTATATAAACACAGAACAAAAAGACAGAACTTCCTACAAAGAGTTTATGGATTAAATTAATTACATCCATAACTCCTGGAAGTGGCATTGCCATGCTCGAGTTATCTGGACCATGAAGCAAATTTTCCAGAAGACAGTGCAAACTAAGATGTATTTCACAGCCACTTTACAGAAGCTCTTAAGAGCATCTTTAAAAATAACTATTAAGTCAAGTGGGTTTCATTCCTGGCCATTCATTCATAGCTGGAAACATCATCAGATGTGTTCTTGAGCTTGATGAACATGCGGAAATAATGCAATTGCATTATGAACACTGCCCCAGCATTCAGCAGGGAGAAAAGAGAGGCCAAAGGCCCCTCTGCTGAGACCCGCTGCACTTGCCTAGCATGATGGAATCTGATATTCGAGCAGGCATGTGCTGGAGCTTTGGCCAGGGCTGCAGATGTTAAATGAGACCCTTCCCTGGGATTGCAGGAAGTCTAAAGTTACACCTCTGGAATAACACTGTGTGCAAACACAGACAGAGAGAGCACCAACATGCCAATTATCAACATGCACTCGGACACCTGATGTGCTCTAGAATGCAGCACATCTTATGTTTGGGAGGAATATCTGAAATATCTCCTGATCAGGACAGCCCAAAGTGTCCTGCCCTGCTGTGCACAGACAGGAACCTGGAGCCAGGAAGGGTGAGGGCACACATGATGAGTGTCTGTCAGCACCTCGGGTGGCACGAAGAATGCACGAGGCTTTTGGCCCTCAGAAACTCCCTTTGACAGCATCTGCTTTGGCCAAGGCAGGGCAGTAGGGCTCTGACCAGCAGGAATTCATCATAATTCCTGGACTACACTTCGTCTGCCTCAAATTTACCTTAAGGATCAAAATAACAGTAAGTGGGATCCAATATACCTGGAGTTACCAAGCCCACCTCTTCATCAAAATAAACCAAAAGGAAATGCCAAATGCCAGTCACTCACTCGGCATCTCCTCCACGAGGAGAAATTAGGGGTCGATGTGTCGGAGCTCTCGTGGTGCCCCGGGGTGTCCAGCCCTCCTGGGGAACTGAGCCCAGCCATGTCCTGGCAGCCTGCCCCAACACCACCAGCCCCTCTCCGAGGGCACCCCAAAACCTGGCAGGTCCTTCCCAGAGCAGGCCCAGCCCAGCTGCCTCTCAGGAACACTCAGCACCTTCCCAAGACACGGCTCCTCTCAGCTGAGCGCTGCCAAACCTGCTGAGGCAGTCAGAGCTCACCTGGGGAAGACCAGAGGCTCAGAATGACAAGAGTGTGGTGAGTGCCCCGAGTTTAACTCGGCAGCCTGGCAATGGGCGTGAGCTACAGCTGCAAACTGAGCGGGCATCTGCTGGCAGAACATTGGTGCTCATTTGCTTTTCATCCCTGGCAAAAGCTGTTCCTAAGGGGCGCCGGCCAAGGTGACCAGACAGAGATGCTCCAGCAGCTGGGGCCAAGGACTGAGAGCAAAGAACCAGGGAGAGCTCTGCAGCCTGCCTCTGCAGGACTTCCTGAGGCTCCTCCTTGAGCAGAAGAGAAGGAGCAGCGTTATGTGGGCACACCATGAGACCTGTGACGTGCCCTGGGTGGTCAGCTGAGGCCTCAAGAGACCCTCTGTGGGACACTGCGTGTGCCTGCTGGCCCCCTGCAGCCCCTCCTGCCAGGGTGACAACAGCGGCTCTCCTGCAGCGAGGACCAGGCCATCCCATTGCTGAGGCTGCTGCCACAGCCCTGCTGCCCTCCCCCAGGACACAGGCTCTGCTGCCAACCACAGCTTTCCTCTTGCCAGCAGAGAAAATTCTGCATTGGTCAAGGAAATCTCCTGTCTGCTGCGTCCAGCCTGTGCCCAGCGCCCCAGGGCTCCAAGGAAGGGCTCTGATGCCCTGGCAGGGAAACTGCTGGGTTCACACAAAGCCCAGCCACGGAACCAGGGCACCTGCTCCAGCCTGCTTTGCCTTTCTGTACCAGCTGTGCTCTTGCCTGTCCCTGGGAGATTTTCTTATTTACTGTGTCTTCTGCACTGTCATATTTCAGTGCAGATTGATAGCAAGAGTTACTGCACCAGGCAGGCGTGAGGATTACTTAATTAATGTTTGTGAAGCACTTTTAGATCCTCACATGAAAGCAGCTAGGAAACGCAACATATAATTATTATGTATTATTAATAAACTTCTGGCACATTGACAGGAGGGAAGACAACGCTTCTTTTTTTTTATCCTTTTATTTTCTAAAAAGATTCAACTTTTATGCTATGAAGGGCAGATTTCCCAAAAATTCACAGGGAGGTAAACAAGGAGTGAAAGCTCCTTATTCCACTGGGAAAGCAGAGAGCAAACACTGCCTGAGGAGCGAGTTCCACCCCTCGTCAGCCCAGACACTTGAGGAATCCATGGTTTTTGAGAGTAGCCAGTTATGGAGAAGTGCAGGGGTGCTGCTAACAGTGGAAGTGGTCAAACGCAGCAATTACAAGAAGCAGAGAGTTTGTTTAGTGTGTGGTCACTATGGCTGACAAAAGCATGCGCTGCAGAAGCAGTGAAGTGTGCAGAGCAGGAGATGGACATTTTCAAACAAACAGAAGAACCACAGCTGTGTGAACCAAGTTTTTCAGAGCTGGGAAAGTGCCAGACACAAACCCAGTTCCCAGAAATACAAAAAACCCAATCTCAGATGGATTCCTAGGCAGTTTCACAGAAGGGGTCAGCTCTCACGTATTCCAGCTGCTGCTTGAACATTTATGGCTGGGATCCAGCTGCACCAGGGAAAAGGGGGCCCAGAGATTAGGGGCGAATTACAGCTCTGCCCTTTCTCCATCACAGACCCTGAGAAGCCTCTGCACCCTCTCCAAACAAAGCAGGACAATCCCACTGCTCTACCTGGCAGGGCAGCTGGGAGGACAAACAGCCAGGGTGGACAGACAGCAAAGCTCTGCAGAGAAGGACAGGAGAAGAGCAGACACGGGGACACAGAAGGGTCCTCAGGGAGCCAAGCTGCTGCTCCTGGTGCCTTGTGCCACTACACATTTCCATTCCTGTTTTTGCTGCCTTTGGATGCTGTTGAACCACCCAAGCAAAGCTCAGCTGGCACATGGAAAGCGTTCCTTGCCATGGGAAGGGTGCTTTCAGTAGTTCCTGCCCCTACAGAAGATTTTCAATGCTGACACTGCCACAGACCTCTTTGCTCACACCATTTTTAGCAAAAGGAGGGTTTTTTAAGAGATGCCCACAAGGAATCTCGAATCTGAACAGTTGGTGAGCATAATCATGCTTCAGAAGCATTTTGCCTATCAGTACCAATGAGAGAGCATTTCTGGTGTTTATGCTGTTTATGTACTGCAAATGAGATTTACAGCTCCATTTTGTTCAAAAATGAACGAGAGCAAATGGACTTAAATAAAATAAAACAAAACTAATCTGTGCTTTTGGCTGGAGACTCTGCACGAATCCTAGTCCAAACAGTACTGAGTAAGTTCAACTCATAATAACAGGAGCTGATTATATACAGCAGAAAAAAAAAGAACTTTCAAATAAATTGTTCCTTCAATTTGCTTTGACTGCTCACCAGCTTTTGTTAGGGACACAGGTTTTTAATCAGATGGGACAGATACCTGATGGATGCTATCAATGTTTGTTGAACACCAACAAGAGCTTGGTTTTGGCTTTGCTGTTCATTTCTCTTGCCCAAGCACACAACCAAGAGCCCGAGTGCTGAGCTAAGGCCACCTTCCCCCTCTGCAGTGCCAGCAGCTCAGGGCAGGGTCACAAATCCTCCACAGCCCCGGACCAATAGCCCACATCACTGGAGCAGAATAACTGCAAGCCTCAGCACAACCTCACAGGAATCACAATGGGACTGGGAGAGACCCAGCCCAGGGAAAGGGGGAACACACCAAAAAACGCAAAAACGTCCTCAAGGCCAGGCTGGAAGAGCTCCCAGGCTACCCAAGCCATGCTCCGAGCTCTCCTGCTGCCAAAGGTGGCAGCTGGGGTGTCTGAGGAGGCACTGCTCCTGGTGAGGAACACTGGCGTCTCTCACTGCACTTGCTGTGCTCAAAGCAGAGCTGGTTGCACAGATCAGCTCTTCACTGAAAGTGAATAACTTCCTCACAGAGGTTAAGTTTGGTGAAAAGGAGCCCCCGCACGGACGGGGTTTATGTTTGTAGGTTTATGTTGTTCATACATCTCGAGGTACAGTGCAGCAGTTATGCACGGCGCCTTATCCGGGCATTTCACTGTGTGTCAGTCCAACATCTGCACTGCCTTGCTGCCCAAAACCCTTGAGCAGCATCCCCTCCCTGGAGCCAGAGCTGCACGGAAACACCCCAGAACAGACCTTCTGCTTTAGAGGAAAGCCTTCTCTTTTTCTGTAACCACCCATCCTCAAACCTGACGAAGGTTTGCAGCGCTTTCCCGTGCAGGCTGGGCTCCTTTCAGTGGGAGTGCTGGTGCTTGAACAGCAGGCGGGCTAATTTCCCTCTCCATCCCCAGAGATAAGCTGTGAGAGGGCTGCCAGCCCCCTTCCCTCTGCAGGATCCCCTGGTGGGCAGTGCCAGGGACCTCGGGAAGCTCATCCAGACCATGAAAATGTGCTGGTGACACCGGGAAGCCAGGGTCCCCCAGCCCTGCCCAGCCTTCCTCACTGACCTTGGGCAATGGTCAGCTCCTCACTCTAAGATGGGGATAATACACATATCACAGGTTTGTCCTGGCCTTAACTAATCCATCTTTTCAAAGCACTCCGAGAGCTTTGCTTGATGAGCGCAGACATTATAATACTCATCTGTTCCCAATACATGCACCGGGAGTCTTACCCTCCTCAGAAGCACGTCTGGGGCTGCTGGTGTCACTGGGGACCTAGAAAATAAATCTGCTTGGGAATCTAGTGCTTGGGGAGGGGCCGTGGCCAGGCCCCAGGGCACAGTGCTTACCTCAGCCCTCTCCCAGTCTGGCCCTACAATAAAGGGTAGAATTTCTCATTAGAAATCACAGCAAGGCGTTCTTGTAAACACGTTCAGCAGGTGCCAGGCTGTGTAGGAGACAGGAGAGGCCAGAAGAGAAGCTAGGACAGTGGGGAGAAAGCAGAGGCCAGGCCAGCTCAGGGGGAAGCTCTCCACAAGGCTTACGACTGCTGTGGTGAGCAGCTGGGAGCGCCGGGAGGGAAACACGAGGCTGCTGCCCCAGGGACTGAGCTCAGGGAGAGCTCAGGATGGAGAGTGCCAAGGCTAAAGCAGCTGGGGCAGGGCGTGTCACCGGCCCCTCGGTGCCTGGCCCAGCAGCGGGAGCCCATTGTCCCCCTGGCCCCAGAGCAGCCCAGCCCCAGCTGCTGCTCCCAGCCCTGGGGCAGCCCCGGGAAACCAGCGGGAGGGAGCTGAGCCTCTGGCTGACCTGGGAGCCAAACCACACACCTCCCACCGTATCTGATCCTCGTCTGCCTGAGCGTGACAACACGGATGTAGAGCTTCTTGGGAGAAGGCTGATGCTCATGCCTCGCTCAAGAGCAGCGGCCCCAGTGGGCTCCTGCTGCTGCCAGGCCTCTCCACAGAGTAAATCACAGTGACTGTGTTTATTGTAAGAGCTAAGTGATCAGCTGCGAACTTTCTTTGACATAAATATTTTGCCATTAGCAATGACAAATAGCAACGCTCGTGTTGTAAAAGTAACAGTGGGTTATTCCTCTCCATGGGGGCATTCGCATCATGAGAAGTCAGAAGGAAATTGTGATTGGAGAAATGGGTACAGGGAAGACTGTGACAGCAAGGATATTTATCCACCGTGTAAGAAGAGTTAAGAGAAGAATGGATTTTTCCACAGAGCTCTGGAGTGCCTCTGCAGAGCCAGCTCTGGACACTGTGGTGGTGAGCACAGGGCAGGGCCTGGCCACCCGTGCAGGTGTGTGACACAGGGACCTGCCAGAGCCACACCTGCCCGTTGTGCACATCACACCACACCAGCAGATCCTGGGGGGGGTGGGCCCAGCACTTTTCTTCTGAATCCCATTTTTACTAAACCTGTGCAGTTACAGCTGAACAAAACAGGAATTTTCCATTGTTGCAACATTTTCTGCTTTTTGACTGGTGATGCTGGCACCTCAAACGCTGTCTGCTCTCAGGCTGAACAGGATGGAGAACACTGAGCAGCGAGGGGAATTAATTTCTCAGAGATTTTTTTTCCAAAGGTACAAATGAGAGCTGGTGCTTTAAAAATAGCATCAACTACACTTCTATAGCACACGTCCTCCAAGGAATCCAGCCCAAGCATGTAGGCTTGTCACTTCCCTCCAGGGGCAGGCAGCTCTCACGGATGCGGATGCTCAGGCAGCACCACAACCCCCTGCAGGCTCCCCTAGCAGGGAGCCACAGAGGAGTTAAAAATCCAGCCGTGTGCCAACATACACGTGTTCATGCATGCTGCTACTCCCCGGACTGGATGGAAAGCTTCAAACGAAACACAAGGCCCAGCAATTAACTTTCCTCTGCCAGGACTCTCTAGAGACCACAGAGCGGCAGGCTCGGATGGGAAGCAGCTGAACCCAAACCCTCCTCAGCAAGGAGTGCCAGGCAACTGCCTGCCTGGATCCATGGGCTGAAAGAACAGCTCTGGGGAGAGCAGCCCCTCTGACAGGCGAGGAGCCCGCCCGGGGAGCTCGGAACAAGCCTGTCCTTGGCAGAGGCAGCCCCTGCAGGAGGCAACGCCATGGGCCAGGCCGTGGCACAAGGACAACCAGCAAGCATCCTCAGAGCCAGGCAGGAGCCACGGGACAGCTGCCAGGCTGGCAGCTTCAGTAGGGTGACGCTGGGGGTTTTCTCCCCCAGCTGGGAAGGTGTGGAGGCTGTGATGGAGAGGAGCTCTGGGAACTGGCAGCACAGCAACACGCTGAGACAGAGGACACTGCAGGGAGCTAAACACAGGAATTAGGGCTCCCCAGACTAAAGGTTTAAGTCCACTGGAAAGACAAGACCCAGAAAGCAGCTGCAGGATGAAAAGAGATTGATCCAGAAGACACTTGTGTGCCCACAGGACAGGGCTGTGCTGGGAGCCCAGCGATAAGCTACAGACCAAAGTGGCAAATCCCTGAACCCAGGGGACAAGGCTTCGGAATGAGGCTCTGCTTTTGAGGATCTCTGAAGAGATGAGTTCATTCTGGATGAAGGGAAAAAGTCTCCTATATATAGCAAAAAAGCCAAGGCAGTAGCTGCATCACACTAAAAAAAGTTACAGATGGAGGCAAAATATGGGCAATGTGCCTTTAATAGTCAAAGTCAGCATGGGCCCTGTGGTGGGACCCTTGGAGACAGACAGGACACAGCCAAGATGTGACCCCTGCGATTCAGGAGAGGGGTTTCCTCTGCCAAATGCTAAATCCAGGCAGGTTGGGAGATGAATGAAAACTGCACACCATAAGGGAGGGCCAGGAATAGAAAGCCCATGTGGGGGAAGAACGCTCTAGATGTAGCAAACGCATCTCCAAGAGGCTTTTATCATTCTTATTTTGTCACTACTATCAACAATAATAAGAAAAGAGCTTACAGAGCATCCTCCCCAGTCCCTGAGCAATGCATCCAGAGATTAGCAGCAGAGAGCAGTGGGCAGCAGAGAAAAGCTGTTCAAGGAATGTAGAGGCATGCATAATGAGATTACCGAACTGGAGTTGCATGTTTTCAAGGATAAATGTGATATTACTGCACTGGCAAAGGCATAGCAGGAGCAGGGGAAAAGATGAGAAATAGCCTGTCAGAAGGGAGGGATCACTGCAGCTGAGCTCCCAACAGGACAGGGACAAGTGGGAAGTGGAGGCAGCGAGGAGGAAAGGAAGTGCACATCCTACTTGACATGCAGATATGCAGAGAAGCTTTTTGCAAAGTGGGTGATGTCATCGTGTTTTTCTCA
The DNA here is from genome assembly GCF_015832195.1 of Motacilla alba alba. NCBI lineage: Eukaryota > Metazoa > Chordata > Aves > Passeriformes > Motacillidae > Motacilla > Motacilla alba. Next base: position 14,947,289 of record NC_052035.1, on the reverse strand, counting down.
GCCTTCAGGACAGCAAGAGAAAAATAGATGAAACCAGCACATGCAGAGGAGTCTGTAAGACGAGCAGACTTCCCCCCACACCCCATGCAACACTAATTGCTCAAATATTGATCGGAGAAATCATTTGTAAGGACTAAAGGAGGAAAAGAAATACTTTCCTCTTAAGAAGCAAAAGGCGCAATGTTCTTGCAGAGCTGCTGGAAAGGTCCAGGTGATCAGAGAATTTCCAGAGCCATAGATGCCAACCTAAGACGTTGAGCTGGTCTAATTTGTTATTTGTTCACACTGGAGAGCTCGGACAACTGCAGTCTTTTATTTTTCAGGATAGCACATGAAGTCTGGCTGGAACTACAGCTGGGCTGGCTCTCCCAAAGGCCAGGCAGCTGAGTGACCCGGGGGTCCCAGCTAGCCTTGGTCAGTGGAAAGCAGCAGCCTCAGAGGGGACCCTGGCGAGCCAGGACTGGCAGCTGAGCTGAGGGTGACAGGAACCAGCTGCCCAAGCTGAGCCTTGGCAAGGGAAGGAGCAACTAGGATTAAAAGCCCAAACCAGAATGCTGGAGCTGTCTAACCACTACTGCCCTGGCATGGACACTATGCCCGAGGACAGGCAGCAGTTCTGGCTGGCTTCTGGAGAGCTGCTTTGCTTTCCTGACAAAAGGAAAACTGCCATGCAACAAAGTGTGAGAGCTACTCCAGAAAATATCTGCACCTCGTCAGCTCCTAGAGTAAACCATGACAGAAGCGAGCACCAGAGTCCTCTGTGGTTAAAAATGGATGTTGTGAGTACACCAAAGTACATGAAGAATACTATTTAAAAAACAAAACCAAGAATCAACCACCAAACTATTAAGATAGACTGGGAGAATGATAAAAATAAGCGTGAACATGCAAAAACAGTGATTGCAGGAAGAGGAGAAAGCATCCACAAAGGCTGCAGTGAATGTTTGTCAGGGATATGCAGGCAAATAACCACAGGAAACGGGAGAATCAGATCCTTTGAAATATGCGCTAAGGTTAGGAGGAGATGAACACAGTTTTTTTTAATAACTGCCTGATACTTTTTCTCATTTGACAGGGGCCAGGTCCCTGGAGTGCTGCATTCTGTGCGCAGGGGTTTCCCTCCGGGCAGGCGAGTGCAGGGCAGCACAGAGCATCCCAGCCAGGGCACGGGGCTGAACTGGAGCCAGTCTGGGTGTGGGGTGCCCCTGGAGCTGTGCTGGGGTCTGGCAGCTCCCAGAGGGACAGCGGGGCCGGGCTGAGCCCAGGGAGAGCAGCACTGTCCCCTCCTGCTGCTGCGGGGGGACAGCCGGGGGACAGCAGCCCCACAGCCTCCTCTGCAAACCCGGGGCCTCTCAGGGAGTGGGAACTGGAAAACCCAGGAGGAATCTCTCCAGTCACGTACGGGCAAAGCCTCACACCTAAATGAGACCCTGCTTGCCACGATGGTTGGTTTAAAAGCCAGACAGGGTAATCAGAAGATACGGGTGAATCTCCAGAAAGCAACAAAACCTGAGGTCTGGGGGATTCTTCTTCTCTTGTTTGAATGCTATTTTACAACCTGAGGTATGCTAGATATTGTCCCATTTAAATAATTTTTAAACATCCATAAAAAACAAAACCAACAAAAAGCATCCAAGAATAAAAAAAAAAAAAAAAAAGGCAAACCCAAATCCATGAAAACCAAGCAAATAAAAACCACGTCTGTCTGTTTAACTGGTCCCAGTATAACCCCGGAGTAAGCTGCTGTGGATGGGTGAGGCGCAGTGCTGAGCAGAAAATGTTCAAACACAGCCAGTGCTGACAGCCAAGGACCCTGCTTTGGCCAGGGGAGAACCTGCACCTGTACCCATTTTCTGGACTCCTTAAAGAGAACGTGAAGGTATCTTGTATCTGCCACATGGAAAACCCTTTGCTCTGAGTGGAACGAGTCTGACGAGAAAAAATAAACAAGAGTAGCTCAGATTTCCTCAACAGGGGTTTTAGGACCTTGCGTGGCATTAACCCTCACGACAGTTGACTTTGTTCCCTTTCCACAGGAGCAGCTGGAGCCCCCGGAGCTGGCAAAGCAGAGGGAGTCTGGCTTTGGGAGAGGTGAGAGAAGCTGCCAGGGCCCGTGGCCCCTGCACGAGCGCTGCTCTGAGCAGCCAGCCGGGCAGAGCTGGCCAGGAGCTGCCAGCCCAGCCAGGGGCTCCGGCTCAGCACTCACAGCCTGCCAGGGACACAGCTGCACAGGTCAGACAGCGGGCCAGGCTGCCAAGTGCCTTCCCCATGCCCTTCCGTCGGAGGCTGAAGGGTGAGTGCCACCTATTCAATATGTGGATTGGATTCTCGGGCAGGTGATCAAAGCTGAGGGCATCCTCTGGCACCAGGGAAAGGCAATCCACCAGCAGGGAGCAAATCGGATCAGGAACAGGCTTAGCAGAACTCTGTCCCTGCCTGCTAAGCTAATTGTTCATCGGGCCTGTTTGCCCTGCTAGCGCACGAGATGAGTGGGAACCTGCGTTTGGGAACTGCTGGAATATCTGAGGTTTGAGAACACGCAGCATCACTCTCATTGCAGTAATGAAGGCACAGAACGGCAGCTGTAAATGCTAAGGGTAATGATGCATTACCATTCCCTCTCAATTAATCCAGAGCCTGCAATGCCGGGTGCACTTACTCCGAGAATTTTCTCAGAAAATGAAGCTAGAGTATTTCATTTATAAATCACAAAAGACACTTATTTGGCAAGAATGACCCTTGCTCATATACAATAAATCATGAACATCAACAGTCTCTAATGGATTTTGAGTCAGTGCCACAGACAGCAAAGCCTGGGGCCTGTGTTTCAGGATTCCAGGACTGTGCCAAAGGAGCCTTATAAATTATTAATGTGTTCATCACGGTGTCATCTGTGCCACTGGAGAGATGGAGGCACTCTGGGGCTCTGTTTGACATTAAAAAAGTGATGATGGGTTCAGCAGGCAGACCATGCCTCCCCTTCCCATGCCGGGCTGAGCCAGTCCACACCTCACGAAATCCCCTCCCCAAAGTTTCACACGTGCTCTCGGTTCACGATGTGCAGCATTTAGAGAAGAGAAAAAAAGAGGTAAAGAAGTCTGTTTTCACAAGCAGCCCATCCAAGCCAGACTGCCAAGGGATGGAGCCAAGGTCTGCGTTTGCAGGTGCTGGTACAGAGAGAGGAGCATCACAGAGGCAGCCAGGGCTTCCTGAGACTTCTCTGCCATACAGTGAGGACGTGGGTACATGGAAAATTCAAGTTTTGGTCCCTACTGCTCAGTCTCTCATGCTTTTCAGTTATTCATCCCACAGTTTTCAACCTCTCCCCCTTCACTTTTGTCCCCATGGTTACTGAATCACTGTGTTCGCAGAGATTTTCCTCACCAAAGAAAATGTGACTAACATGAGGCAGCTAAATTATCAGAGCCAACTCTGACATTGGTTTCTCCCAACATGGATCTTAGCTTCAAAATGCCTTCAAGTAAATCTGTCCACTGGAACCAACTTCAGAGTAAGCAGCACTTCAGCTATTGACAGAGCTGCATCACTTGCCCAGGGAAGACTTTAAAAAGGCTGGAATCAGGCAAGGGATGAAATTCAAACACCAGCTTAGGCAGACACACAGCCTAGGAGTGCGTGATGCAAATAACTAGGAGACACATTTCACAACAAAAAAAATTCACTTAAGCCCTGGAATGGAAGGCATTATTTCCTCACTGCACCTGGATCTAGGAGTTCAAGCAGAAGTGGCTTCTTGAAAGCCAGTTTGGTTTAGCAGCGGAAGACTCACACGTTTTAGGCCCAAAGAAATCTCTATTACAAACTGCACCAACAGGCCAGTGGGTAACAAGTCTAAAAGGTCCAGCCACAGCAGCCTTTGCACGCTGACCCACTGCTGAGAGGAGCTTCTCCCACACTGAGCAGCCCAGGCTGCCCCAGGGACGCTCAAACCAGGTCCCTTCCAAACTACCAAGAAAACACCCAAAAAACCTTTGAAATTAATTTGTAGATGAGAGGCCTTCCTCTCCTTCACTCACAGCATCCACCCAGCCACAAGTGCCCGGACACTAGAGCAAGGGCAGCTCCCCAGCGAGCATCACCCGTCAGGAGCCAGCAGACAACAGAGATGTGGAGCGCTTACCTTGGCCGCTACGGAGGAGTTGGGCTTCTCCAGGAGGTCCCAGAGCTTTTTCCTTTTCTCAGCACAGCAAGTGTTATCGAATTCCTCCCCTTCCCTTTCCCTCAGGGTCTCTGCTTCTCTCTTCAGCTCCTCATTCATCTGCTCTTTCTTCTGGTGGTAGCGGGCCTGGCAGCAGGACTCCAGGTAGATCTCGTCCACCCCCCAGTAGTCCAGCTCCTGGCTGAAGGACAAGGCGCACATCTCCTCCATCATGTGCAGCTTGCCGGTGCGATAGAAGTTCAAGATAGAGGTGAATGCCCCGGGGTGCCTGTCGAAGAAGTACTCGTTCTCCTCCAGGTTGTAGTCGTCGCAGATCTCCATGAGGGAGTCGTGCGTGTTGCAGTCTCTGAGCTTACCCAGCCTGGTCCGCGGCAACCTGTCCAAGGTCCGCCAGAGAACCTCGTGGGCCAGCCCCCCCACGTTGAGCTTGACCCTCCGGGAGCAGGCCTTGCTCCTGACGATCTCGGTGGGGTCCGGAGGCAAAGAGGTAGTAGAGCGAGATCCATGCTTATTCATCCCCAGAGGCATCGCGGGTCCCGCTCGGGCTGCTGGCTGCTCGCTGCGGCGCGGGGCAGGGCGCGGGGCCGGCTCTGCTCACCTCTCGCTGCCCTCCATGCCCCGGAGCTGCAAGAGAGGCCGGCGTGGGTCCCCGCCCGCCGCGGGCGCGGGGGGGCGGCGGCGCTGTCCGCCCGCCGGTGCTGAACCGCGCCCGGCCCGGCGCCGAGCCCGGCCCGCTCCACGTGCGGCGCCGCTGCCGCCGAGCTCCCCCGGGCGGCGGCCGGGTCCCCCCGCCCCGCCGGGCCCCCGCCTCCGCCCGGGAGGGCCGCGGGGCTCGGGCACGGCCCCGAGAGCCTCTCCGGGAGCCGGGTCGGGCGCGGGGCTGCCCCGAGCCCCGAGAGGCGGTGAGCCCCGAGAGGCGCCGGGCCGCCGGGCGGGGATGCGCCGGCACCGGGCTCCCATCGCGGAGAGCCCGGCCCCGCCGGACCCAGACCCAGCGGCCCCCAGGGCTGCCCCCCGCCCGGCCCGGCCGTGTAGGCTGCGGAGGCTCTTAGTGACTCCAGCCTTAGAGATTTCCCGAGGAAAGAGCTGGGGCAGGGAAATGGGAGGATTTACAGCCACTCTAACGACGCGCTCTGCCTCTCTGGGCTGCCCAGGGACGCCCCCCTAGCCCCCCACACCGGCCTTTGCATAACCGGGAAAGCAACGAAAACGGGAATAAGAAAAAACCCCCGAGCCTGTCTCAGGGAGCCGGGCGGCTCCTGACAGCCCCGAGCACTGTTGCTTACACAAGATGGCACGAAGAGAAAGCCGGCGCAGCCTGGAGCGGCTCCCCCGTGCCCAGCCGGCACAGCTCGGGGCTCGGCCCCGCAGACCCAGGTCCCCCCAGCCCCAAAACCGGAGCCGCGCCGCTGCCTCCGCTCGCCGCACACGGGGAGAGGCTCCCGGGGCCCGGCCCGAGCCCAGCCCTCACCTACCTCCTCCTGCGGGCTCCCGGCGAGGCGGCGCGGGGCGTGCGGGGCCGAGGGCGGCTACATGCTGCGGCGGGGCGGGCGGCAGGGGCGGCCCCGCTCGCATCCCCCCCGGGCAGCCTCAAGGCGGAGGGATGGCGGCGGCGCTCCGGAGCCCAGGGGGAGGGGAAGGGAAACGAGGTAAATCGGCTCCCTCGGCAGGAAGCTTTCCAAGGCCTTCCCTCGGCTGCGGCTCCTCGCTCCTACCCGCGGCCGCCGCCGCGTCTGCGCCCGCCGCCCGGCGCCGTCCCCGGCGGGCACGCAGCGGAGCCCCGGCGCCGCCCGCCGCTGCCCCGGCCCGCCGAGCAACAAGTGCAGCCCGCGGCTCCGGCGCGGCCGTGCGCGGCTGTCCCGCGCGGGGCGGAGGGCTCGGGGCCGGGGCCGGGCAGCTCCACCGTGAGCCGGAGCCCAGCATTGCAGCGCGGGGCCGCTCCGCTCCGCCGGGCCCTCCCTGCGGCGGCGGGGCCGCTCGGCAGCTCCCGGGGCCGGCAGCCGTGAGAGCGGCGGCGGCGCCGAGCGCCCCGGGAGAGCGAGGAGCCGAGAGCCCGGGCAGCCCGGCAGGGCCCCGCCGCCTGCCCCGCGGCTCCGAGCCGAGCCGCGAGCAGCGGAGCTCGGGGAGGCTGCTCATCGCCCCGGCTGTGAGGGCGAGCGGGCCCTCGCCCCCACCCCGGCTGCCCCTCGCCGGAGGAACGAGCCCGCGACGATGGCTGCAGATATTTGCAGAAACAGATAGGAGCAGTGGATCCCTGCTCCCGATTAGGACTATAAATATAACGTAAAGCAGCATTTACTAACCTGAAAACACAGCAGAAACAGAGAAAACGTCGACTTTCCAGGCAGCAGCGCAGCAATGGAAGTATTCCTCTGCCAGGCTGTCCCTCTTGTCTCCTTCCCTCACTCCCACCAGGGAAAATGGCCCTGAGCAGCAGCCCGGAGCTCCATTAGTACCCACCAGGATCGCTCAACACAGTTCACCTGTTCGGACTGGTGTACCAGGGGTACACGGCTGTGCCCTTCTCTTGCCTTGCTTGCCCGTGGCACCTGGACTCTAGCGACAGCTCCTGAAACTGGAGCCCAGTGTCTGATTTTCTGTGATTAACTGGGAAAAAGGACCCCCAGCGCTGCTGCCCCCCATTATCTATGCTTCTCTCGCCCGTGACTGGCTCCTGATGCCCAGTGTTCTCAATGTCAGTGCTAGACTGTCATATTTGGTGTTTAAATGCCTACATCCTCCTGAGAGGTCGCTCTCTGAAATCCCAAGCAGTGCTTTTGTCCAGTGCTTCACACAACTGTATATCAGCTGTATATTTAGGAAGTTCTTACAAGGAGGTGGTCACTACCTTCCTTTTGGAGAAGAGTAAATTAAGGTATGGAAAAGCAAGATCACCCAGAAAGGGGTGGAAGGAAGAATTGGGAATTAAACCTGTTGGCCAGCTTCATCCCAGCCCAGGGCCCCTCCCGTGAGGTAACTCTCCTACCCCATGGGTGCTTCCAATGCAGGGCAGACATCAGGGCAATGCGGAGAGCACTTCAGCTCTCCTGTTGCTTTGTCATCATTGCTCCTCCACGGCCGACTTCACTCCTCTTACAACAGAGACAAAACCCCCGATCAGGCCTAGGAAGCTCAGTCTGGCAATGATTGTAAAATGCTTTGAAACTTCCAGCTGGCAGGTGCCGCAGGAGAGCAAGGGTTTGTCACCAATGTGACCTCCTGGGCACATTGTCTCCCCCGTGATGCTGGGAGGGAAAATGACAAGTAGCCTGAGGCAGGGAGATGCGTCAGATCCACCAGTTAAATCACTGGGGGAGAGGCACCTTGGCTTTATTAGCAGGACATTTGTACCTGCCTGTGTCATGCAGGCTGGCCTGGCACTGCCACTACTGCTCTGCCCAGAGGCTGGAGAGGCAGCCCTGGAGCAGGGCACGAGCAGGGGCAGCACAGGCTCCTGCAGAGCTCCCCTTCCACCCTGGGGCTGGAGAGGCAGCCCTGGAGCGGGGCAGGAGCAGGGGCAGCACAGGCTCCTGCAGAGCTCCCCCTCCACACTGCTCCTCTGGCCACCGCTGAAAATGGCACTGAGGAAGCTGGGAGAGGGAGCCCTGCCCCAGGCAGCTCCTCCAGCTGGCTCTGCCTGGGGTGATCCACGAGTCTGGGGAGAGCAGAGGATGTCTCCACCCCCAGGACATCTGTTCCCTGCAGCATTTCTTGTCCCACACGAAGAGTTTGTCAGCGAGGGGCAGTGCAGGCCTGAAGATGCAGAAATGTGCATCCCGCTCGCTCTTCTCCAAGGTTGTTTCACCCACTCTTGGTTTGGATACACATTTCAATTGATATTTTTGTACTCTGAGCTTTGCAAACTTAATTTATGGTTTGTTATTTCCCCAGCCTCGGGAGCCGGCCAAATGTTTGGATGCAGTTTGTGCAAACCCTGTTTCTCCCCGGCACTACAGCAGCTATTGACAAGGAAGCACCTTAAACCCCGAGCCCCGCAGAGGAAATGTGCAGAGCACAGCGCAGACAGGTTCTCCAGGCCTGCATTCGGTGGCACAGACATATCTGGGCTTCGCTGCCAGGCAGAGCAGGTCTGTAAGGCAGTGCTTGTTGAGCTGCAGCAGGAGAGGGACATGGGCTGAGCCTACATGTGGAAATCAATATCCCTCTGCTGATCTGCAGTGACTCCTCTGCCTGCACAAGGAGAAGCATCCCACCTTCCCAAGCACCTGTGCCGTGGGACGGTCTGGCATCCTCTGGCCATCCTGTGAAGCAAGAGGGAAGGCTGGCTCGCTTCATTTACTGCTGGCAGGAGAACAAAGGGCTGTGGGAAAAGGAAGGCTCCTGGCACCCTGCAAAGCAGGGCCCGGCCCTGTCACAGCCATGGCAGTGGGACACAGGGTCCCCACAGGGAGGGGAGCAGCAGCCTTGGTGGCCCTGAGTTTTGGCTGGCTCCCCACTGCTGAGTTTCACACTCTGAAACGAGCTCTAGAGGTAACAATAACCCATATTGTTCTTGCAGCCCGAGGGCCCTGTACTCGTCCTTGGGAGTGGGAAAGGCAATCACGCACAATAAACTGCCTCTGTTGCAGAGTGTTTCCTGTTACGTCCCTTTAAGACTTCCCTCAGTTTCCAGGGATTTTCTTTCCAGACTGGAAACACTTTAGGTACAATGGAGATTTTCTTTTATAGCCCAAAATTCTTTTCCTTAAATGGGAAAAAAATTATCAGGTTCCTTGGCAGAGATCCATAACAAGTGTTGAAAAGTGCAAAAAGAACTGAGATGGATAGTGCTTGTGCTACTGAGAGCCCAGGAGCGTGGCAAGACTGGAATACCAGGGGGAAAGACTGGCAGCAGACAGCAAAACACCATCCAAAAATTCATCTTAAAGTAAGATAAAGAGTTGAAGTTTTCAGCTTGTCTAAACGTTTTGGATGCATGTTGAAGTCCCGGGGGTACCCCAAACCCCCTGGTTCCGGGCTGGCTGCCCTCCCTGGTGCTGCCCCGAGGAGGGGCTGGCAGAGCTGCAGCCCCACTCACCTGGCAGCGCTCCGGAGGAGGGCAGGAGGCAGCCCCTGCACTTTGGCTCTCAGAGAAGCTTCTGGTGCAGGTCCCACAGAGCACAGCAGGGCCATCCCCCGTGGCACCAGCTCTCTGCCTCTCTCAGGATGTGCGTTTCCTCCCCTGCACCTGCTCAGCCTCTGTCAGTGCTCGCTGAGCACAGGCGCTGGCCCTGGCTCCTCTTCCCCGGGGTGGCTCTGTCAGACCCACCTCTCCTCTCCTCTCGATGGGGATGACTCTGGGGGGCACTGGAAGCTTTGGCAGCACCAGCCTACCCCCTAAGGGGTGTAAAACATCCCCTCCTGGCTGTGTCTGTCGTGTTCACATCAGGCTTGAGACCAAACACAATTGCTTTGGGAAGGAAAAATACAGATTTCTGAAAAATACAGGCTGGGAAGGGAAAAACCAGATTTCTGCTGGCTGAGGAATGCAAAGCCCCCAGTGGGTTGATTTGTCCCTGTCACCCATCTGCTTGGGAACTTGCAAAAGGATCGCAGACATTTTCTCCTACCTATCAACAAAGCAGGCCAAATGCCTGGGAGAGCCAGGGCCCAGGACCTGGAGGCAGCAGCACTCCCAGGAATTCAGAGGCAGTCACAGGCAGGAGGCCCTGCCTGCTCGCACAGTCTTCACAGCAGGCAAGAGCAGTCAGGTCCCCTCCCTAAAGGGCTTCCACCTGAACCTGGGAGCAGCTCCCTGAGGTGGCAGCAAGGGAGCTGTGACCTGAACGTGCTCCTGCCAGCACTGACTCCTGTCCCACCCCCTGATTTCCCCCCGGGCCTATGGTCTGCCCAGCTGCCCTTTAACAAGCACAGGCTCAGCCTCAGAGGCAAAGCAAACACTGAACTCGGCCACAGACAAAATCTGCTCGGTGGTCTAACGCTGGAAAAGCGCCGTCAGTTGAATGTCCAGTTGAATGTCCAATCTCCTCCTCTCCAGAGAGCTTCCTGAGGATAACGAGGACAAGAAGCTCGGGGGAGACACGGCCACAGCACTCACCAGCTGGGCAGCTCCTGTCCCCATGGCCTCCCTGCCGTCCACGCTGCAAGCTCCTGGCCCTGGCACTGCGAGGTTTCTCTGCCTTCTCCCAGCCTTCACATTCTGTCATTCCAGTAACCAAAGTAACACCAGTACAAAGATTCCTCAGAATTGTCACAATAGAGATTTTTACTTTAAGAGAGTTGTCAGGTACCTAACAACAATACAAAGATTCCTCAGGGTTGTCATAATAGAGATTTTTATTTTAGAAGAGTTATCAGCTACCTACCCTTGTCTTTTTCCATTCATTAAATATTAACAACATAATTAACAACAGCCAGCGTAATGCAAAATTTAAAAGGCCCTCAATTCAAGCTGTTAAGCCCCATTAAATCAGGAAATCCCAGCAAACCCCCAAACTTGACAATAACCATGGTGTTTGAAAAGCAAGCAGCCAGTTCAGTGTTTCACAGCAGTTCTCCAAAACACTTTGATGGCCTTTCAAGCTCAAGCTTAGCCCGCGTTTGCAGCTGGCCTCGCCACTCCTGCTGGTCTCAGAAGCAGCGGAGCCCCTGCCCCGAGGGCTGTGGAAGGCAGCTGAGGGTGCCCCACCCCTGCTCCGCCCGGGATCCCCCAGCCCGGAGCACCGAGATGCTTGTGGGGGTGTCAGCTCCCTCTTCCCCCGACGCCCCCCGCCTGCCCTGGCTCTGCCCAGGGCCGCAGCTGCCCGGAGGGGGTGTCTGCCCCTCGCTCACCCTCGCCCCACCTGTGGGAAGCACACCTGGAGATGTTCTCCCCAGTTTCCTTCAACTCCCTCACCCTGTCTCTATTTTCTGGCACGTTCACAAAGGCCAGCCACAGCCTCGCACAAAACCCAGAGAGGTGGAGAGCTGAGCTCCCCTGCACTCCCCTGGCTCTCCTCTCACGGCTGCTCTTCAGTCTCTTATTCCCTTGCTCATAAAGAGTGCATGGTTCTCCCCCAAAATCCGCAGAGGAGGGTAAATAAATACCCAGCAACACATCAAAGCCTCCTCTCCGGGCCAGCGTGTGCTCCCTGCCCTGCCCTGCCCTGCCCTGCCCACCCCCTTTGCTGCGCAGGGGCACAGGAAGCCACGCAGCAATCCGGCTCCTCTCACCCGCCAGGACAGCGCGACTGTCCTGGATCAGGAGATCTGAGGCTCCATGGAGCAGCAGCAATTCCCCCCAGCCTAAAGCCATTGGTCCTGCAGGGGTGCTTCTCAACTCTCTGCAGTAAAAGTCCTGAGAGGATGTGAATTGGCTTTCGGGGTGCTACGCGTGGCTGCACAATCTGTTCCCACTTCCCGAGGGGAGGAGGAAGGGGGATGGATGGCAGCAGGGCGGAGGCTGATGCGGGCTGAGGGAATCTCAGGGGCTGAGCTCCAGGGAATGTGCCCCCTCTGGGAGTGAGTGCCCATGGTCCCGGCAGCTGCCTCTCCATCAAAGCAGCTAACAGCCCCCAGAACTCCTGCAGGCAAGGGAGTTCAGGGAAGATGCTCAAAGTGTTAAAAGTCAGACTCAACAATGTGAACAACAGGTCTCAGTATCTGTTCTTAAAGGATCTGTCTTTGTGGATTTCAGTTTAGTAAACCAAAAGAGAACAGCTCAATTTTGGAAAAAAGAAAAAAAATTGACTAAAACTAGAGTTTCCCTGTGGAAAAAGTTTAATTAGGATAGGAGCAAGCACAAACAAGCAGCATTGTCTGGGGAGCCGCGCAGGAACTTCGGCGGTTTGCTTTACAATCTTTGCAGCGCAATTCGAAACCAAACCTCCCCGTCATTTGCTTAATCAGGAGAAATGTGACGCTCCAGCCCTAACATGGACTAAAGTACATTTAGGGGGTGACTTTGCAGGTACAAACAAACCCTTTAGCCTGCTCACGGTGAGCAGGTTTGAACCCCGTGCTCCCGGATCCCGAAGGAGCCCCTCTCTCCCCGGGAGGCTGTGTCAGCACCGGGCCGCTGGAAGCTGCCGCCGGAGCAGGGGAGAGGCGAGAACCCTCCAGGCAGCGCCCTGCGGGAGGCACCTGTGCACACCCCGAACCACAGCCCGGACCCGGCCCGCGGTGCCTCTGTGGCCCTGGAGCGGATCCCCGTGCAAAGCCAATCGCAAGTCACGACCCTTGGGTTCTGGCGGTGGGTTTCCCTTGGCACACATCTCCAGGATGAGCTCTGCAGGGCTCAGCTCTGGGAATGACTGCGGAGCACACGCAGCCCCCCTCAGACCCCCCGACACGGCCTCAGAGCTGCAGCCCCACAGCTACAAAGCTGACATGAACAAGGGTGGGCTGGAGTGCGACTTCTTCTACAAGTTCATCACCCCAGGGCACTGTTCATCACCCCAGGGCGCTGGTCAGTGCACTGGCTGCGTTAAAATTAACAAATCTCAGGAAAGAGAGAGGTGGGAGATGACAGCCAGGCGATGGAAAGCAAGTCCTTGCTGTTTTACTCAGTGTTCAGTTGATATTGAACCCCAATGCCTTTTTTGGGGCTGTGGTACCACAAAGTGGTATCTTTCCTTCTCAAACCCCAAGATTTACGGCCTAATTCTTTCAAATCTGGTTCAGAAGACGTCAACAGAAGGAAAATGCCTCTGAGGGGATAAAGGAGTCAGTGCAGGAGAGCTGCCTCCTACTGCTGCACTGGGGGCACCTGCCTGACCTGCCCAGGGTGTTCTGGATTCAGTTACTTGTACCTCTGCCAAAGCTAAAAATGCTCAGGTTGGAATTTTCCACCATGTGTTGGTCTCTAGAAGGAAGGAAAGGCCATTTCAGGAAAGTTAGCTACTTTCAGTGGCTCACCCGGGAGAAAATTACACAATACTCAGAGGGATAAGATGCTATTGGTGATGGTAAAGAACAAGGGCTTCATCTGACATTTGCAGATTGCACCTCTCTGTAGATTAACAAGGGAGAGGAATTAGGATTTTATGAGAAAACCTTAATTTTAGCATTTCATACCAAGCAGCAGCTTTGTCTTGCAATCCAAGTATCCTTCTTACAAACTAACAGAATTAAATTACTTCCACTACACCACCGTAATGAAACCAACAGAGTAGAGCCAGGATTCTGGGAGATCTCCCACTGTATTGCACCAATAAATAATTCCTGCCGTTCAGGGCTCTTCCTGATCCATGGTATAAAGCCCAATTTTTAATTAAATAGATAAACAAGAACTTCTAAAAGCATCTACACAATTTGCTGGGCAATAAACATAAACATAACAGATGGTTTTGCAGTGAAATCATACACTGGAGATACCAAAGGCACACGGTAAATTTTCCACGTGATGACCTTTCTCTCAGACTAAGGGACTTCAGCTGGATTCGGGACCATCCCTGGGCTGGATTTGTGACCATCCCTGGCTGGATTTGGGACCGTCCCTGGGCTGGATTTGGGACCGTCCCTGGCCTGGATTTGGGACCATTCCTGGCTGGATTTGGGACCATCCCTGGGCTGGATTCGGGACCATTCCTGGCTGGATTCAGGACCATTCTTGGCTGGATTCAGGACCATCCCTGGGCTCGATTCGGGACCATCCCTGGCTGGATTTGGGACCATCCCTGGGCTCGATTCGGGACCATTCCTGGCTGGATTTGGGACCATTCCTGGCTGGATTTGGGACCATCCCTGGCTGGATTCAGGACCATTCCCTGGGCTGGATTCAGGACCATTCCCTGGGCTCGATTTGGGACCATTCCTGGCTGGATTTGGGACCATCCCTGGGCTCAATTCGGGACCATTCCTGGCTGGATTCGGGACCATCTCTGCCAGGAGAGCTGCACTGTGCCCGGCGGCATTCGGGACCCTTCCACCCCACAGCCACAGCTGCTCCAGATGTTTTCCACTCCTCCAGGGGATCTCTGCTTTCGGTCCAGCCTCCCCGAGGATGTTCACTGGGCCGGAGCAGAATCTGGGCCCCACACACCAAAGCTGTGAATGGAACAGAGCCCCCGCAGTCGTGGGGGTCCCCTGACCCCACACAGCACACGTTGCTGCAGGGGTGCCCCATTTCTGACCTTGGGGGTCCCACAGGTGGCAGCCAGCAGGGAGCAGAGCCCGCCGGCTCGGTGCTGCAGAAGGAAGGACGGAGCCGGGCTCTGGGGTAAAACCGGTTCTATATTTAAGGGCTGCGCTGGGTTGTTATGGCAACAGGAATTCCAGCCACCACCGCGGGCTCCTCCACGCCTCCCTGCCATCCTCTGCAGAGCCCAGCTTTGCATCACGCAGCAGCTCCTGCCTAACGCCCGGGCTGAGGGGAGGGGGAAATGTGCCGCTCATCTTCTCCCGGAGAGCCTTTTCCCCCAGCAGCGGAGAGCAAAGGAGAACGGCTCTGATGGCTGCCTGTGCATCCAGGCACCAACGCCCAGCTCCGGCTGCAGGAGGGCTCACACCCTCCCTGCTCGTGGGCCCACAGGGACTGGGAGCCCCAGCATGGCAAACCCAGCTGGTGTGTCCCCAGGGGACAACCTCAGGGCTGCTGATGTGTCCTGGGGAGCGTCCTGTGGGGTGGGAAGGACCCTCCTCCCCCAGCTCAGCCGGACAGAGCCGGGTCACAAACACCAGCAGCCACCACGGGGCCGCTGCCCCACGCTCGGTTCCTTCTGTCTGACCGGTGAAAGTCTGCATTTCATCCACACATCCATCTATGTACTTATATGGGCCTCATCTCCACCATGCCCAAATCTCAAGGGCTACCAGGACATTGTTTGCTTTTTTTTTGCAGCTATCATGCTGGAATTCATAAACAGAAAAGCTGTATGTGAGACACATGCCCTGCTACCACAGCCTCGGCTGAGCCCTGCATCCAAGTTTGGGCACTGCTCATCAAGGAAGTCAGGCCCAACTGGCGAGAGCCCAGAGGGCAGCAAAAGGAGTGACCAGGGACGTGGAAAACAGCCTCTGAGGAGAGGTGGAGGAAAGAGGTCAACTCATGGAAACAGAAGGCAGAGAGAGAGGGGATAACATTTTCTGTTCATGAAAGGCTTCTGTAGAAGATAGCAATGGTTTGTGCTCCTTGCCTGCTGGGAATTGGACAAAACACAGTAGGATGGGAGAATTAGGATGACTGTTGGGGGAAAAAAGGGTGAAGTCCTGGGGTAGTGTGCCCAAGGAGAATAGGGAGTGGAGACATCATTAGGGCTTTCAAGGAAAAGATCCTTAAGCACTGTCAGGATGGTCTAGACATATCGATCCTGGCTTGGGATGGGAGGATGGATTAGGGGACATCTCCATCCCACTCCTGCCATGCTGTGATTGCCCTGTGAGAACCTCACGGGTGTTACAAGTACACCCCTGGGGCAGTGGGAGTCACCTTGGCTGCAGTGCCCAGCATTAGGGCTGGTGTTTCAGGAGGTACCTGAGGTTTTCAGTGTCCCCTGGGCCCACCTCACGTCGCACACTCAGCAGTTGCCAGCCTGGCCACGCCGGCCTGGGAGCTCAGTGTCCCAGCAGCAGCACTCCAGGGGCCTCTGCCCCACTTCTCCTCAGGGATTCTCCTTTACCTTTAACCAGCAAATCCTGTTAATCTATTGACCCCCCTCTTAGCAATGGCAGCAATGCAAACCCTTCCTGCAGCCCATCAGTTCCTGGTTTCCAAAGCTGCTTCTGCTGAACAGTCTTGCCAGTTCTGGAATTAACACACATTAACACCAGCACGTCAGTCAGTCCCAAGGGGCAGCTGGAATCCCGCCTGATTTGAATGGAAATATGAAAAAAAAAATTTATAATTAAAAAAAAGAGAAAATGAAGGGTTGCTGCTAACCAAGAGGCAGAAGAGGAGCACCAGCCCAGAACCACTGCATCATCCAGCTACACCCACACATCAGCTTTGCAGCTGTCCTCTGCTTCAGTCACTCCTTCCACCTCACCTTGAACTGCTGCCATGGCTGAAGGAAACTTCAGAGAAATAGGAGAAGCCAGAAAAACACAAGGCCTCCACTACCCTAAAAATAAACACCCGGAAGGACCCGGAGCTGTTCGGAGGGGAGCAGCTGGAGCGAGCAGAGCCCCCCAAAGCAGCGCAGGGTCAGTGACAGCACCACCGTGGTGACACATGCACGGGGTGACAGGAGCCCCATCCTGGCTCACGCACAGCTCCACAGCCTTCAGGGGGCTGTGAGAGAACAGCAAGACCACCACTGCTGCAATGTAAGGCTGGGAGGAGGAGCAGCCCATCAGCGGCGCAGCAAAGTATCAGATGGACCAGCTTGGGTATTTTTGTTCTTGGTAATAAATAAATAAATAAAATTGTGATGATTAAGTGGAAGCAAAATAGCCCTGTTATTGATACAAGTGCCTTTGCAGTACATTAAACCCAAGTAATTTAAAGACCAGAGCACTTCATATAAATAATTAATTATTTTTTGGTGAGCACGATGCCACTATAGCTGCCCAAATTTTTGAAGAGGGGGTTGCTTTTTAATTAGAATATGGTCATTACAAATGCACGGGGGTCTTTAATCATTCATGTTGGAAACAAGCTGACTTGGTCATGCATCAGAGAGAATAAAGCAGCTCTTATCTCTCTCTAGATCACACCCAGCAAACCTCAGGGCTGCAAATAAGCGAGGAATTCTGCCCTGTGGTGGGAGTGTGCTTTCATCCCTGTGCAGCCTGGGAAGAAGCATTTGCTGAGGCCAAACTGAGAGGATGAAGTGCTGGAGAGGCAATGTGATGCAGAATCAGCCCGCCCCAGCACCAGCCTCAGGCAGGTTGTCCCCAGCAAGCAGGGATGTTATGAAGGTGGACAGCCAGAGTGCAGATCATTTCTTTTAAAGGTTTAATTGCTTCCTCGCTAATAACCCTGCAGGGAACTGTCCTCTCCCGCCTTTTCCAGATCTCTGGCTCGGTGGAGAGTCAGTCCCAGCTGGTGTCTGGGGTCTGGCCCCGGCCAGGACAGTGCACCGGGAGCCGCAGATACTGAGGGTATCTCCCAGCTGCTTTGCTGCTCTGGCTTTTCAGATGGAACTTTCCAGAGTCGCTTCCTTCTCCCCTGCCTGCAAACAGAAGCCGGGGTTCAGGTGCTGACGCGGAGCCTTGCTGCGGCCGCTTGCAGCGGGCTTGCCCGGAGGACGGAGCCGCAGCTCGGGGGCGCAGCCCCGGCGGGCGCGGCAGCGGCTCCAGCCCGTGCCAGCAGTGCCACCTATCGCCACCGAAGGAGCAGAGGGGAAAGGCTCGCTCCCACCTGGAGCAGGGGACACTTCCCCGTTAACCCACGCGCCGCTCCGCTTCGCTAAAAGAGCAGAGAGCTTTTAAAATATCTGCGTGTGTCAGAGCACGCCAGCCTCAGACCCCGCCACAGCTGAGAGCCGAGCTCCCCGTCAGAGCCCGGCTCCGCAGGGATCATCTCCATCAAGTCCTTCCCCAGTCCAGCTCCCTGGAGTCCCAGCAGGAGAAGCCTTTGTCCTGGGGCCGCGGACAGCAGCCAGGAGCGCGGGGCTCGGTGCTCCCCGCAGCCGGGAGCCTCCAGAGCAGGGCTGCTGCAGCCACAGCGGGGCTCCGCTCGACACCCGCTCTCAGGGGATCTTAAAGGAAAAGAGAACAAACCCCAGGCACACCTCAGGCCGAACACCCAAACACCCTAAAGAGAACAAGACGCCCCAAACCCGGCAAAAACCAGCGGCTGAGCTGCAGAAGGCAAGGGCTGCTGGGCAGTGCGGGTCTCCATCCTCCTCCCGGAGCAGCCCAGGCACCGGCAGGGCAGCTGGGGATGTGCAGCCTCCTCACCCTGCCCGAGCGGGCCCTGGGGACGCCACTGAACAAAGAACAGCATTCCGCTGCAGCCAAACATTTCAGCAGCTCGTCTCTTCCCTCACACATCTTGCAATACTTTGTCATCATAAATTGCCTCTGGTTTATGTTAACTGCAACCCTCTCTTGCTCAGTATCTGGTTTGAAAAATGTTGGCAATAAGCATGGGTTCAGGGCAGATTTATATCCACAGGCCGTGTGGAGCGCGGGGATGAGTTTCCCAGAACACGAACCCAAGTTTACCAAATAAGAACATGAAAAACCCAAAGAGCTCATTCACATCATCCGGCTCACACGTGGCAGACCCACGAGGGCCGCGGAATCCGGCAGCACAAACCACAGGCAGACATGGCAGTGCTCGTGGGGACGGAAGAAAAACAGGGACTGCGGTGCCTCAGGAGCAGAGAGAGCTTGAGAGGTCTGCAGGGTCGAGTTAAAAATTCACCACATCCTAAACTGCACCTGGTGGGACACAGGAGATGCTTCCAGGGGAGCAGCTGCTGCCACTGGTTTGCACAGGGTCTGGGAGCAGGGATGAGTGAGTTGAGCTTTCAAAACACCTTGATTTTCCAAGAGACACATAGCAGCTCCCAACAAACTTCCCACTGTGGGAAAAACCTCTAAAGATAGACTTGTGGGATGTGCAGGAACACCTGTCTCCTTTTCCAAATGCCTTCCCAGATTGTCCCAGCTTACTTCCCAGCCTACTTCTGTGCAGTCCAACACCTGGCTTTTGGGCCAAACAGGCAGGGAAGGAAAATAGGTGAGCTCAAAAATGTTCAAGCTTAAAAAAAAAAAAAAATTAAAAATATATATACACAACTCTTTTTTTTTCTTTAAAACAAAGCTTTGACATTATTTAAAAGAAGAAAAATGCTGACAAATAGTAATAGAGAAAAGGAATAAAGAGAAGGGTAAAATAGCACAGACATAAAACATAATTCTTGAATTTCTCACTGCAGCTCACAACTTTGCCTGGTTTTGGTCAGGGGGCGAGAAAATCCCCAGCAGCCCCAGACCTGCTCTGTGAAGGGGCAGTGAGGAGGGGGATCTTTACTGGGCAGGAAAATTGAACAGCTGGAAACCAGTTACAGTGGTTTTTCTTGGTGGAAGGTGACGGCTGTAAGAGCAGGGATATCTCACCCCGGGGACCGAGATCGTGTCTCAAGGCCGCCCGGGAGCACCTTCACGGCAGAGAAGCCAAAGCCCCCGGCTGCCTCCCCTGGGCACGGGGGGCTGCGCTTCCCCTCTGCTCGATACCGCTGAGGAACGGGCATTTCTGCCTCCGGCCAGAGCTGGAGCCCGTTCGCCCCCGAGCAAGGAGAGATCCCGTGTCCGCCAGGAGAGGGACGGTGGTGCCGTGAGTCGGCGGGGACACGGCGTGGCAGCCCCGCAGGTGGGGACACAGGGCACGGGGACACGGGGACACGGGGACATGGGGACACGGGCACACGGGACACGGGGACACAGGGCATGGGGACACGGGAACATAGGAACACGGGGACATGGGAACACGGGGACGTGGGGCATGGGGACACGGCGACACGGGGACACGGGGACACGGGGACACGGGGCATGGGGACATGGGAACACAGGGACACGGGGACACGGGGACACGGGACATGGGGACACGGGGACATGGGCACACGGGACACGGGGACGGACACGCGTGGCAGCCCCGCAGCCGGGCCGGGGCCGGGGCCGCTCCTCCCGGCGCCGCCAGAGATCGCTGTGGGAGCGCGCGGCCGGCCCGGCCCCAAAGCCCGGCCCCAAAGCCCGGCCCCAAAGCCCGGCCCCAAAGCCCGGCCCGGCCCCAAAGCCCGGCCCCAAAGCCCGGCCCCAAAGCCCGGCCCCAAAGCCCGGCCCGGCCCCAAAGCCCGGCCCCAAAGCCCGGCCCCGCTCGGTGCCCCCAGCCCAGCCCCGCTGCCGAGTGCCCGGTTCCGGTCGCACCGAGCCTCCAGCTCACCTGCGGCTTGTTGAGCTTGGGCGGCGGCGGCTCCGAGGGCCCGGGGCTGCCCTCCTCCACCGCCCCGGCCGGTTCGGGGCTGAGCTCCTTCTGCTCGCCCCGGGTCCCCCGGTCGCTCGCCAGCTGCGGCCGGAGCGGGGCTCGCATCAGGCACCGAACGCCTCCGCGGCGACGAGGACAGAGCTGGGCAGGGGCTCCCTCAGCGAAGGGTGACCTGGGCTCAGGGAAGGGCCCGCTGTCCCCTGGCACAGCCCGAGCTCCCTCCACGCCCGGGGCCGGACGGTCGCTGCCCAGTGTTGTCGGAACGCCCGACCGTGGCTCATTTTTGCCCGGCGCAGGCTCCAAGCCCCCACGGAAAGCGCTCTGTCAAGCACGGCATCCCCGGCGCCCCTGTGCGCCCTAGGACTGGCGGCTGGGCCCGGCCGTCTCCAGGCTCCCAGCTCAGTCGCCTGAGAAGGGTTTCCAGCCGCGGCAGCGGCTCTGAGCTGCGAATGAGTGTGCTTTGTCAAGAGCAGGGCCGCGCTCGGGGGTCAGCCCCGGCCCTGCGCTGGGGGCGGCTGTGGATAGCAAAGCCCCTGCTCGCAGGTACCCGGCGGGGACCCGGGCCGCCGCCCCAGGAACGCCATCCGTGCTCCAATGCCACCGAGGGCAGCAGGACGGGGAGGCGCGAGGCACCTGTCACAAGGTGGCTCGTGGGTTTGCGGCCACCAGAGCCTGCTGTGCAGCTGGGCAGGTGGCCCCAGCCGTGTGGGTGCTTGCACAGGAGTCCCGAACGTGCCGCCGCATCCGCGGCCCTCGGGCTGTCCCTGCGGCTCGAGGCGGCGCTGATGGAGAGCATTTCTCAGCCGCGGGTCCAGCATCCTGCGGCTCTCCCCGGCTCGGCCTGTTTGGCTCAGCCGCCGTGGCCCGTCCGCATCCCCGCCAGCGCCAGGGCGGGGAGGAACCAGCCGAGGCGCCGCTGCCCAGGGCGGAGGGGGCTCTCGTTTCACCCCGGTGACACCGGGTGAGTCACTGGTTTCCCCCTTTCTGCGGCTGTCGGTACCAACCATGGGAGCGCAGCAGGGAGGAGGGAGCAGCTCCCTCTTTGGCGGTTGTTTTTGTGCGAGCTCGGGGTTTTTTTACCCACTGCAGAGCTGGGGGATGCTGCAGCGCAGGAGGCCGAGCTGTTCTCAGCCCGCGCAGGAGCTCGGCCCCGCAGCGGGGCTGCTCCCGGGGGAGCCGCGGCTCGGCGCCGCCGGGGCCCTCCAGGGCTCCTTCCCTCGGCACGGCCCCCCAAAAGGGGCTCTGCTCCCCGCTCCTGTGTTTGCTGCTGGCCCCAGCACGGGGGTCCCAAGCACCCCCTGGGACAGGGGCCGGGGCATTCCTGCCCTTCTCGTCCTTCCCGCACAGGAGCAATCCCAGCTTCTCCAGGGGCATCCATCTCCCCCAGCCCCTGTGGGGCACACGGGCGCAGAAGCCCCCGCAGCTGGGCACCCCTGGAGCGCCACGGCACCCCCCGAGCCGGCCAGGAACCCCCATGAGCAGGGGTCCCGGGCAGGAGCAGGGGTCCCGGGCGGGCAGCGGCAGCGCTGGAAGGAGCCGGGCACCCCCCGGCTGCAGCCCAGCGCCGCGGGTGGGAGGAAGCTTCCCAGAAGACGGAGAGCTAAAAAAAGGCAAGGCTTGGAGCAACCCAGGGCTGCCAGCTATTTATTCTAGCATGCCTGCATGCTGCAGAGCAGGGGAAAGATATTTTAAAGCTGCTGCAAGGAAGCTTGTCTGGCTGCCTGGGTTTGTGGTCCAAAAATTCAATTACCAACGGTCCCCAGCACCAGTCCCGCACCACCTCCAGCCAAGTGCCTTCCTAACACCCTGAGGGAGCCAGCTCAGCCCTCAGAGCTACACTGAAGCAGATGCTTGGAAAAAAGCTTAGGCACCAACACATCAGGAAGAGTTTGGGGACCATTCACATCTCACACTCAATTTACTTCTGGCCAGTCCTAATGAGAAATTTCTAACCAGCTTTTAGCTTCAAGGGCTCACCCTTACTGACACAAACTCTCCTTGGCACTTACCCCTCTGGGCTTACAAACAAACCTCACCCCCTACGAAAAAAGCACACCCCAGCCTCCTGCTTAAAAAAAAGAAAGAAAAAAAAAAAAACCAAAGCACTGCAATCTCTGTTCTTGGATATGTATTTTTTACTGAAAAAATCATTCATAAATTAACAAATACAAAAATGTACAAACACATGGGTAAATAAATGTAATGACACAAAGGATTGCTTTGCTGAGAAGTGTGTGTGTGTTGTAAAACACTAATCTTCAGTGCAAAAACGTCCCCCTGGCACCTCTTAAAAACATAACAGTAAGCTCAAAAGCCATGATGATGGAAAGCTGCTTGAGTTTAAAGCCACTTCTGATGGTGAGGGCCTGAAGTGCGCGGCCGATGCTCAGACAGTACCTCCCTTAGAGAAGCAGAGCTTTATGGAGAATTAACTGTCAATAAATAGTTTTGCAAATAAAACCCACATGGCTCATTTAAAAAAACAAACCAGCGTGGCAGAGGACCTGCCCTCCAGCAGGGCTGACTGCCGGCGCCGGCGTGGAAGGGGCAAACGAGTGGCCTTGTCGGACTTCAGCTGCCAGAATATGTACAAGTTCTCCTTAACACAAGAATTTTTACACCATAACAGCACATGCGCTTGACAGTATGTTTTTAACAGTTACATTTACTATACAGTATTTGACATAGCTGATAAGATTAACAGTGCACATTTTCAGATAATCCACATTTTAAAAAGGAAAAAAAAAACAAAATTCAACATGGTTAGAACGAAGGATGGGATGCTGCTGGGGATGGACCCTTGTGTGCCCACCGCAGAGTGCAGTTCTGAGCAGAGGTAACGGCTTCTGTTCCACACCAGGAGCGCCGGCTGTCAGGGACATGGAAGGCTGAGGATCCCGACTAAGGTAGTCAACACTTACTCACACACACATGCATGATTTCGGGGTAGTGAACTTGGACTAGTTGAAATACATTCCTTGTTTGAAGCACCATTAAACAAAGACAGGTTTCTAGCAAGGTCTCAAGATGAAAGAGAAGAGGGGCAGGGCAATGCGGGTCCAACACCCGGAAGGGGTCCACGTGAATTACAGATCGAGACTCCGAAGCAAAAGTCTTTATTGCTGTATGCGCCAGAAAAAGCAAATCCTCACCTCTGCCTATAAATAACCAGGCTGAATCCCCTCGGGAAGCGAGTTTAAAGCACATGTAAGTTCAGAGACTTTAAAACTTAGTTACAAACTCATCAGCGCCTCTCAAGGGCAGGCTCGCTGTCCTCTCATGCCGGCCGATAAGATCTACACAAAACTCGTGTTTTCTAAACTAACGTTTTCTGGATACAGGTTAGGAATGCCCTGGGCAGTCACACCCACCACGGATGCGTATGGGGATCATACGTCCACAGAACTGAGAAAACAGTGTAAACCATGAGAAGTTAAGGGACCCGAAGGCAAACAATGCAAGGAAAAGAGTTAAAGTCCTTCGGAGGTCAAGTACCCGCCCGTGTTGTGTGGAAATACAAACTAAAACCAACACCCACTGTATTTACTTTTGAGTCAGAGGTCCAGTGAAAGTGGCGGTGTCAGTGCTGTGTCAGGGCTGGGCTGTGTCCGTGGGGACAGGGCCCGAAGTCCAGCCTGCCCACGGCAGCCGTGAAGAAAAGAGGGATGACATTGGATGGCTGGATGGGCTGTCAGACCCAGCTCTGGCTGCCAGGCCTCATATTTTCACGTGTCCTTCATGTCTCTCACTGTGCCCTCGCCAGTGCTGCCTGCCTCCAACAGCACCTCTGTGCCGCTGGATTTACACGGTGAATACAAACCAAACCAACCTCCCCAACCCTTCCAGCTCGTCCCAGAGCGAGGGCAAGCCCTGCTGTGGGGGAGGGCTCGCGTGGGAGCAGTGGCTCCATCCCGGCCCCCCGGCTCAGCCCTGCTGTCAGTGGGACACCGAGCCACGGCCAGGGGACCGTCCTCCACAGGGCTTCTGGGCTCACCTGCACACCGTGCTGCAAAAGTGACGGAAAAGGGAGGGTTTTTAATAAATATTCCCATTTCCTCACCCTGCCTGGAACAGGCCAGCCCTGCGGTTTCTGGAACGAATGATGACTCAGCTGTATTTCTCACCCACTGCTCTGGAAGGTTCTGGGCCCTGGCCCACAGGCATTTCTGCATATGCCCAGCTGGAATCATGCAGGCAGTCTCACTGGCTTAAAAGGGAACACCTTGCACAAGTACAGTGATGCTCACACAAGTGTTTTCAGAACTCAGGACTAAAATGAGTGACCGTATGTAAACCTCTCGCTTGGACTTGAGCCACAGCAGAAAAATTAAAAGGGGCGATTCACAGAGCATATTTACACTTACACTTCTTTAAGAAGCGATTCTGTTGTATGTACTTCAAGCAGGTCATTTAAAAAACCGCACAGACATAGAAGAATGGCATCAGAACTCGTCTGATCTCCCACCAGGGCAGTTGCCAACCAAATTGCTCACGACGTTCACTGCCAAGAAGCCAGAGTCCCTCAGCTGAGCCGCTTCCCGGAGGAGAAAGCACATCCCAGGAGAGTCCCAGTGCCAGAGATTGCTAGAGGAGGAATGTGGAGACGAGAGCAGCAGGTCGAACTGTTGTCCTGAAACCCAGAAAGCAAGTGGCAGAAAAAATAAAGAGACTGCTGAGCTCGCTGCCCAGGTATCGGTCTGGATTGGAACAGCTAGGGCAATTTGTGCGTGCACTTTCAGCCTCATTCTCCAAAATACTGTGATCCTTCATTAGACAAAGTGTTGCTTGTCCTCAATAACCCTTGGAAAAGAAAGTCTAGCGTGGTGCTTTCTTGGTGGAGGGCAGAGCAAAGTTATTTTCTGCTCTTAATATTCGGTCACCAGAGCCAGCTCCGGTGTCAGGTTAACAGTGATGTTCTTATACAAGGCGTCATATGTGACGTTTGGAAAGTAGTTCAAGTTATTGAGGCCGTCCAGGGCTTGCCTTTCTTTTGACTTCCTCAGCAAGGCGTACCTGTGCAACGAGAACCAGAGGCCAGAGTCACTTCCACGGATCCACAGCACCCGCACGCTCCTCCCAGGGCTGCAAGAGCACCTTTCAAAGAGCAGGCCCAGGAGCAGCTACAAAACAATGAACTTCTGAGTCCTTAATAAAGGCAAGCATCACATTTAAATACCCTGTGTTAGCAGATTTCAGAAAATTCCAGAGAAGTCCCTCACTTGATAAAGGGCAAAATGCTCACAGTGCCACCGGCGAGCACTCAGCTGCCACAACCACCTGTGGCACCTGCCCAAAGGCTGCAGGTCCCATCCCCAGGAGGGGCCTGGGGGTGCTGCCAAGCCCACCTTCCACACCCTCCTGGAGAGGCAGCTCAAGGGTGATATTACCGTGGGTCTCCTGGGCAGTCAGGACTTGAAGGGAAGGAGAGATCTTGACTCCATTTCAAAAGGCTGGTTTATTATATTATGATATATATTACATTAAAAAGACCACACTATAACTACACTACAAAGAACAGAGAGAAAGAATCATCAGAAGGCGAGACAGGAATAGAAAGGAATGAATAACAAAGTTCTGTGACTCCAGAGAGTCCAAGAGCTGCTGCCTCCTCGATTGGCCACCAAGCAGAAACATCCCACACTGAGCAATGGAGGAAGCACCTGCTGCATCCCACAGCAGCAGATCACAAACTGTTCACACTTGAAGCTGAGGCCCTTCAGCTTCTCAGGAGAAGAAAATCCTAGCAAAGGGATTTTCACAAAATATCACAACTACAGGGTGATGTGGTCCTTGCCACCTCTATGAAACCAGACATGAGCAAGAACAGAACCAAATGGCTTTGCTCAGAAGGACGGGGGCGAGGAAGTAAAACCAGCAGAATGGTGGTATGGGGAAGGAACTGCAGCTGCTGCACAAAACCAGCCTCAAACACATTTAGAGGCAGCATGAGGAGACAGAAGGAGGAGTGTTGGGAGAGGAAAATAGGAAGAAACATCTCAGCAGGACAGTGACTCCCTTCAGCACGGTGCACGAGAGGGAGCTGGGCTAAGGCCTGGGGACAGAAGGGACCAGGGAAGGGTTGTGCCATGAGGCAGGGGAAGGTGCTGCGTGAGAACAAAGAGGGAAGGACCAGGAAGCAGAGCTCAGTCCCATGGCATTATCAGCCTGCCATGCTTCACTGGTTTGACTAAATATGGTTTTTTAAACCAAAAGCACTTCTCTTTTTCAAGAGTGAAGTAAGAGAAGCATCTCTGACTGGCTGCATTCTGTCCAACAGAGAAATGAAAAGTAGGGCTAAAGATGGAAACTCAAATGAAAACACCCCCAAAAATGAGTCTTCTGAAAAAAAAAAGAGCAGCAGATAGCTCAAATCTCTGCTGCAGCAGCCTACAGCCCCTCTGCAGAACAGAGCTTGCACTGCTTGTCCAGCAGCTGCTCAGCTACAAGAGTTAATTGCTGAAGTTGTTTGTGAAAGATGTATTTCTCTGGTTTTCTGCTGCACAGTTTTCAGAAGACTCAAATTCCACTGTGGTCTTCAGGCAAAAGCAATCAGCCAGCCTGGGGACTCTCTGGAACAACCCTGGCTCTGGGACAGAGGGGCTGGAGCCCTCCTGGAGAGCTCCAGGGGGAAGTGATCTTGACAAAAACGCTCGCACAGTACTTGTCCTCCTCGGGTCAGGGGACAGCCACCACTCCTGGGGGATGCCTGCAGCCTCCCAAGAGAGCAGACCCGGAGTTCAGGGTTCTGTGCACCCACCCCAGTGCAGGGCCAAGAAGCAGAAAAGAGAATGAAAAGGGTGCTGCTGTTGGGCTTTGTGCTGCAGGGACACCTGAAGCTTCAGCAGCCGCCCTGTGGGCCAGCCCTGAGGCTGAGCCGTGCCTCCTCCAGCACTGGGGTCAGGCTCCTCCAGAAACACCAAAGCCTCTCTGACACCTGGCAACAGCCACCCCTGGACATTCCTCTGGAGGTAAAGGACAGGCCCTGAGCCTGCCGTGCTGACAATCCCCTCTTCTGGATGGCATCCCAGCATGGCAAGGACCCCTCACTGCAGGGATGAGGGGTAGGAAATGCAGGGATGGAGGAACCCTGGCCATGCCCTGCCTCCATCTCCCTGCAGTTAGCTTCCCTCAAGAGTTCAGGCTGCCCTCAAACAGCTGCGGGGAACCTCCTACACGGTACAGACTCTTTGTGAAAGGCTTTATGACACTAAAAAAATTTACTTGCCTTCCTAGGAACTGCACTTCTCCCCGATGATGGTGGGGAATTGATTTGTATTTCCCTGTGTCTCCTTCTGGTCGAGTCACTGAGTAGCCTGCATACTGTACTCTGCATTAGAAAGGGGAGAAATAAAATAAAATAAACAGAAAATAGTCACCCGTCGTGTTTGCTGCGCTGGCAGTGCTTCCAGGGCTGCAGCCAGAGCTCCCGGGGCTCCGGTCACGGCTCAGCCTTCCCACCCACGGAGCAGCCACACAAACTCCCGCTGCCCTGGGGCAGCCACAGAGCCCCCAGCAGCTCAGAGCCCCCTCAGCAGCGGTGTGGGACACTGTGGGACACTGTGGGACACCGTGGGACACCGTGCACAGAGCCAACAGCTCCCAGCCTGCACCCTCTGCCTGCCACGCACTGCCCCAGCAGCCTGGAGCAGCCCCTGCCCCACGGAGCCAGCACAGCCCAGGGCAAGCACAGCCAGCCCAGCGCCCCGTCAGGGGGCAACTGTCCCCTGCCCAGGGGGGCAACTGTCCCCTGAGAGCACCTGCCCTGCCCAGGGGGGCAACTGCCCCTGAGAGCACCTGCTACCCGGGGGCAACTGTCCCCTGAGAGCCCCTGCCCCTGCCCAGCACCACCTGTCAGGGGGGCAACTGTCTGCCCTGCCCAGGGGGGCAACTGTCCCTGAGAGCAGGTGCCAGGCCCAGCTCACAGAACCTCCCCCGGGGCCCTCGGAGCCTGTACCTGTTCCAGAGGTCGTCGTCCTCACCACCCCAGCCCCAGAAGGCGTTGGGGAAGCCGTTGATCTTCTGGAACTGCTCGACAGTCAGGCCGCTCACGCCCCCGAAGAACTCGTTGTACGGGAGCCTGAGAGGAGAGAGGGCTCAGGGCAGAGCTCTCCCACCTGCCATGGGGAAGCCCAAGCCCTGAGGATGCTCCCTGACAGTCCCTGTCACGCTCCCTTTGTACAGAGCCTGAGAAAGAACCCAGACTCATTCTCTGCCTTAAAAATAAGTGAATTGAATCTAATAGTGGGTCCTCAGCGGTGGTGGCAGCAGGGGGGAAGAACGGTGCTTACAGGTACATGTACTTATCCAGCTTGGCTGCAAAGTGCCTGGGCATCTGTCCACAGCCGTAGTAGTTACGGTCGTTCTCTGGGATGTGGTCCACGTCGTGGAAGATGAGGCAGTCCCAGGCCAGGTCCTTCATTGCTTCCCGAAAGCCAACGTTGAAGAGCATGGCACGGTTGAAGGGTTGGTTCCCAGCCTGGCAGGGAGAAAGTTCCTTCTCAAGAGGAGTCCCTGCAGTTCTTGCTCTGTGTGTGCTCTCAGCCCTGTCTAGAGAACTGCAGAGGGCAACCAGCTCCCAAGCTGGCACCGTGAAAGAAGTAACGTATTGGAGCACACCAGTGAGATCAACCAACACTGAAATATTCAATTTACAATACAGGAGTAAAAATAAAGATGCCGAAGCCTCGTTACTCAGACACCTGAAAAAAAACCCCAATTTTGACCAATCTGTTTGAGCTAGAGCAAAATATGGAGGCACGTTTACTGCGTGGATGAAGCCAAACAGCTTAGTTGAGAGGTCCACGTACACATGAAGTGACAGTCATGTTCTACATGAAATGCCTAACTCTGGTCAGGCCATTCCTGTGCCTAGGGGATGCTGCCTGGAACTACTGCAGGGATATACAAAAAAACCGCAGCATTGTCTGCACTGCAAATACCTGGTCCAAAGCTTCTTTAAAAAAATAACTCCCACTAAACAGAATTTAAAAAGGAAAACAACAACTCAAATCCCCAGTTTCTGTTTTTCATATAAAACCAGTAATTTCCGGGCACCCGTAATCCCTTAGCTGTGCCACTTTGGGACAGAACGGGACAACTTCCACGCTGCAACATGACCCTGCACCTGGCCATCAGAGGTGACCTGGCAGGGGCAGAGCTGCGCCTGCCCCGCGCTCTCACCTGCTCCACGACGTAGAAGGCGAACTGCAGCCGCTGCCGCTGCAGCATGGGAATGAGGTGTCTGAAGAGGACGGGGAGGTGCTCGTAGCGATTGCGGAATGGGATCAGGATCGCCACCTGAGGAGCAGAGAACAGGGCCCTTACTGCACCCAGCCCGGGCTGCGAGCAGCGCTGGCTGCTGGGGTCAGAGCAGCACGAGCAGCACTAAGCAAGCACTCCTAGCTCTCCCACGCAGAGCAGCCTGAAACCCTTCCAATCCCAAAACACGGATTTCCTGTTCAGTTTTTGAGGCATTGTTGCTTTGGAAAAATGCAACGTCCCCTTGAGCGGAAGGGAGATGTGCAGTGCCCCCTTGTCTCTCTGCCCAGCACTGGGGACCCTAAAGCAGCCCTTGAGTTCACTATTTCTTCCCCGGGCACTGCGTTCCCACAGCTCAGAGCTCCTGCCCTCGTTGCTCTGAAGATGCAGCACAGCAGAGGGGCTCCCGTGAGCAGCCTCCTGCTGCCCGCAGCCCTCCCCGCGCGAGCAGGACTCAGCCCAGCCCCCAGGTACCTTCCAGCGAGGCAGGCAGTCACTCGGCTTCCAGTGCCCTCCCAGCTTGATGGAAGGGTCTTTGGAGAAGAACTGGTGGATCTCCTCCATGGTGATCTCGCTCATATTTACATCAACGGGGCCCTCTGCGGGGGGAGAAGCACAGCGGTGAGGACCCGCTCTGGTGCTGGGGCAGCGCTTTGCTGCAGCCCTGCCCTCCCTCCCCAGCACTCAGCTTCTTTTCTCCAGCACCAGCAAGAGCAATTGGGAAATGCTGCTGGGGCAACACCTCAGCCTCTGTGGCTGCTGTTGGACGCTCTCCACGAGAGCCCCATGGTACCCCCTGCTCCTCCCTGCGTGTCTCCAGCAGACTAAACCCCCCACCTCAGCAGAGGGCATTCTCCCCTTTGGAAACATTTGCCCTCAAAAGCCCAGTTTTCCACCTGGGGGTAGCGTTGGTGGAAGCCTTTCTCCCAGCTGCAGCTCTCCTGGGGGGTCCAGCCCATCTCCCACTGCAGCCCCGGCACAGCTGGGGCTGGGGCTGGCAGCGCTGCCGAGGCACGAGGGGGCCACGCCGCCGGCACTGCCCCTGGAAAAGGGCTGGCAGAGCCTTTCCACCGGCTCCCAGAGCACAATCCCTCTTTTGTTTGCGCTTGCCAGGCAATGGGCTCCTACTTCAGCAGGGAGACATGCCTGCGACACAGCAGGGATTAATTCCTGAGGGTGGGTAAACAATGATTTCCCAGGAGGGAGCTGGCTCTGAACAGTGCTCCCATTCATCCCTAGGTGCCTGGCAGGGAAAGGTGCAACGCTGGTGGGACTGGGAATGCCACGGTGTGCCCTCCAAAGCCAGGGGAGCAGGAGAGGGGCACAGGGCGACAGGATGCTACTCACTCATAGAAGGGAGCCTCTCAGGACAGGTATTGTTGGGGAAGTAGGTAAAGTCTTCAGGAAGAAACGTTGTGGCTTGCAGAAAGGTGTCATTGTGGCTCAGATCAAGAGGATAATCTGGGGAAAAAAAAAAAAAAAAGAGGAGAAGTTTTCACCTGAGCTATAGCTCTGTTATTTGCAGCCACCTCCCCATGCTACTGTGAGCAGACTCCAAAGTCAGCCGCAGCTGAGGATGTCCCCAACAGCACAGCTGTGTCCCCAGTGGAACGTGCTCTGTCCTCGCAACCCAGCTGGGTGCTCATCCCCATCCTGGGACAGGTGCCTGCAGAAGCCCAGCAGCCTTAGCACCACACCAAAAAAACCTTTGCATTTGCTGGCCAAAGGAGGAATTTTGAACATCCAAAGGAGCACGTGACTCTTGAAAGGAAAAGCTACCAGTGCCTTGTCCCTGAAGGACCCTGGCACAGCACGAGGGGATGTGCTCCTCCAGCAGGTCCTTTCCCAACAGGAGAGTCTCCATGCCAGCTGGGGCTGCCAGTGCAGCATCCTGCACGGGGCAATCCTGCCTGGAATCCTCCTCAAAGGATCAGTAAAAACTATCACATTGCACACAGACTTCCCTCTGCTTCCTGCTGTGCAGGAGCAGAGGAGCCCCCAGGCTGCAGCAGCGCCCAGCACCTCCTCGCTCCCCTTTAACCTCCAGCAGCACCTGCAGCCTGCTGCCCCCAGAGATGCCCGAAGGTTTTCCACCCCAGGAGCCACTTGCTGCGCGGTGCTAGCACGTAACATCGCGGCAGTAACCTTGTTTATTCACTCAAGTAAACAGTATCCAAACTATCTCAAAACTCAAGATGGGCTGTACACAGAACCCAAGGGCTTTTCAAGTAGGATAGATGTTATTTTGGATGCTTGATACTGTTCCAAATTTCCACAAGCAATTTTCCCTGTAAACTCCCATTAGCAGAGCACACCCGCGGTACTCGGCCCAGGTCCCTGCCCACAGCGAAGCTCAGCTGCTCTGTTCTGCACCAAGGGCTGCCTTTTTGCTGGGTTTCCTCTCGTCACACGGCCTCACTGCCCAGAGCAGTGTGGGGACAATGCACTCCCCAGGCAGTGACGCCCACCCAGGCACCCAAAACCCGTCAGGGAGGGGAGGGTCTGACCCCAGTGTCAACACAGTCCTTGTGGCCACAGCACCAAGCACCTTCCAGACGTCACCACCACCCATCCTGCCCCTGCTCGGACCTGCCTGCCAGGGAAGGTCGCCCAAGGACAGTGCACAGTGCCTGTGTGTGCTAAAACTGTCCTCGTGGCTGGGGCTCCTGGGGAGGGACGCTGTCCTCTCGTGCCTGCGCAGCTGGGACTGGGATGAGCTCAAGCAAAGCCCAGCGTGGCAGCAGCAGCAGCAGCACTGGTGTGGCACCCCTGGCACTGCGGTCACCAGCTCCCCACTGCTGCAGGAGGACACAGTTCCTGGATCACCTGAAGCCCCCCAGGCCAGAGCCCCAGCAGGATGAAGGCTCTCACCACCTCCAGCAGCAGCATGGAGCACCCAACCCTCC
Source organism: Motacilla alba alba (assembly GCF_015832195.1). Lineage (NCBI taxonomy): Eukaryota > Metazoa > Chordata > Aves > Passeriformes > Motacillidae > Motacilla > Motacilla alba. Next base: position 14,915,131 of record NC_052035.1, on the reverse strand, counting down.
TCCCTTCAGGAGATCAGCCCTTCCTCACCCTGCCTCTGCTTCACTTGATGCTTCCAGTCTTAAAAATAGCCCAGGGTGGCTGCGCTGGCTGACTCGGTGCAGCACAGGGGCTGACCCGGGGTGTTCATCTCCTGCCTAAGTCGATAATTCCCCTCCCGTGCCCATCCCCAGCCAGGGCACAGCTGAACGGGTGGCTGCACCTCAGCGGGCTGGGCAGCAAGGACACGGCTCATACTTCTGCTAATGAGAAAATGATCTTGCCTTGTAAAACTCTGTCAGCCCCTGCTCCTGAGGCCCGGCAGACGAGGAGCCGAGCTCCCCATGCCAGCCCGAGGCCAGCAGCACCGGCCTGAGGCCGTGGGGACGAGCCAGCAGGGAAGGGACGGGCTGGGCGTCACACAGCCAGGGGCAGCTCTGCCTCGCTGCACCACACCGAGAGCACAGCTCAGAACCCCCCGTGCTCGTGTGTGTGGATGGTGAAGAGGCTGGGAGGGCGAGCCCGCGCTCCACTCCCCGCATCCTGCCCCGAGTTCAATAGATTACTTGTGGCAGATCTCCAGCCAAGTCATCCCGGCTCACGCTGGCACGGGAAGAGTGAAGCTTACGAGCACAGGCTCCTCCACGTGCCCAGAGCCCGGGCTCTGCGCAGGCGCACGCCCGGCAAGGTATTTTTTAAATATGAAACCTGATCCTTGCACTGAATTTGACAGTGTTTATCCTCAGACTGGCTGGAGCTGCAAGTTGAATTCCTGGAAAGCAAAGAGGTTTTCAGCTCAAATCCCATCACTTCAGACCTTTCAAGATTTTCACCCCTTATACAAGTCATAAGCATTTGAACTTTTGACATATATAAATAAATAAACCTAATTTTTATATTTTGACAGTATTTCTATATATATAGGGCATTTTTATGTTATATACGTATTTTATATACAAAAATAAAACCTGCAGACCATTAATCAAAGCTTCTGCCCTGCATTTACCAGTACAAATTAATGCCTTCAACTTAATTTTCAATGAGAATGGGACCTCGAATCAAAATTACAGTTACTCAAGAAATACCTGAGTCATTGACGCTGCTGTTCCTCTTGGCATAGGCACTGCGGACCACCTGCTCGTACACCTGAGCTCCTATCGTTCGCATGTTCTCACGGATCATGATGCCCTGGGCTTGCATCATGAAGAGGTAGGTGTTCACTGCAAGGAGCAAGAAAAAGGAATATTTCCATGAGCTTTTGTGGGGAAAAGAAATCAGGGTCTTGTGGAAGCACTCCCAGGCTCCTGCTGGATTTCAGCTCCCACGGCAGAGGGATCCCTGGGCTGCACGAGCGCGGGGAAGGGCAGGGAATCGGGCAGTGGAGGCGTAGGGCACGTGTGGGACCCAGCTGGGTGACAAGGGGGAGGGACCCGGCCAAACCTGGCTACCAGGCTGTGAGACAGCACTGCAGCGTAACCGACAGCACCTCTGGCTGCTTAATTAGGGAGGTTTAATTAGGAAATATCATTATAACAGGAAACCCAGCTGCGTGCCTGGAGAAGGGCAGCCGTTCCAGACTGCAGCACCCAGGGCTGGCACTTGCCTGGCAGAGGCACCCCAAAAAGCATCCATCCCCACACCAGGCTCCGAGCCCCAGCATGTCACCCCCCTGGGCAGGCAGCAGCACAAGCTCTGGGTCCCCAGGGCAGCTCCCCAGCCACGTTTCTTCCTCCTCTCCTCTGCTGCTGACCCCGTGCCCTGGCACAGCTCTGGCCGAGCCTGATTAGGTTTCAGTTTAAGCTGACACCCAGCTGGCAGGACCAGGCCCCAGAGCAAACCGCAGCAAGCACAGCGCTGTGTCCCCAGCAGCTCCCATCCCATGGCACAGCAGGACAGCCACCGTGCACAGCACCCCTCGCAGCATCACTGTGCCAGCCACAGCCCTCTGGGTGCAGTTTGAGGCTTAAGAATGAAGTAGAAAACAAATAAAATCTTGACATGAAGATACTGAGAAGGGGCAACCTAGAAGGCCTATTCTGCACTCGTAATTAAAAAGCCAGGTCAAAAGACACTCCAGGAAGGATAAAGAGGGCACCGGGCCAAGGAAACAACAGAGACCCTGCTCAGAGGAGGGCAGCAGCTGATGCAATGTCACCAGCAAACACCCATACCAGCCAGGGCATTTCCACAGCAGGCATATCACAGCCTGAAACCAGCAGCTACCAGCACCAGGAAGGCACAGTCCTGGCTGGAGTCACCGGGAGCACAGGCTGGATACGGCACTGCCACCAGAGAGTGGGGTCCCACCCCGGGGTACACACCCTGCACCCGCACACTGAGGCAGCTCCAGAAAGGCTGCCCAGGCACATTTCCCAATCCCAAATGTATTTTGTTTTCACACAGCAAAGTAAATATTTGAAAGGGGGATGGAGCCCCACGTCATGCCCAGAGCCCAACGCCCTGCCTGGCTTGGCCAGCTTGTCTCTGAGCCATGGGGAATCACTGGATCTTCAGAAAGAAGGAGGTCAACTGCATGAAGTGCTTGGCAGCTAAATGTCTCAAAATGCAGTTTTGAATGTCCATTTCCAGCCCCTCCCTTCCCATACGTGTACCCCTTGCAGTCGGGCCAGCGATGGCACCTTAGGCCAGCGGTGACAGCAGCAATGAGAGGAGCTGGCTCAGACAAAGCTCAAACCCTCTTGGCTCACCCACCTGCTCTGGGGCCAGCTCTGGAAGCAGAGTGACCGCCAGGTCAGCCGGTGGCAGCTGCAGCTTAAACGTGAGCTGTGGTGCAGCTTCTCAGCAAGGCACCCCATGGCAATGACAGCAAGGGGTATCGAGTGCTGCTCCTCCTCAGAAAGACAGGGCATTTGCTCTAACAGATGCCCAGGGATAAGGCTCAAGGAAATGCTGGTATTTTGGTACAGCACCACAGGCCAGGAACAGAAGTAGCTGAAATTCTGCACGCAAAGCCTTACACCCGAGCCCCAAAACCTTCCTAAGTTCACCGTTGTCAGCTCAGGGCTCAGCATGAAATGGCATCGCCTCCCAACACCGGCAGCGCAGCCCCAGAATCCCTCCCCAGCACAGCCCCAGCCCTGCCAGGCCGCTGCCCACCAGGATTTATGGAACGGGAGTTCCTGCCGTGTTCAGAGCGGGCTGCTCGGGGTTAGCAGTGAGCAGGGCTGATGCAGTCAGAGCCTTGCGTGTAGGGCAGGGTGCACGGGGCAGCCGCAGCCCGGCCGGCCCGTGCAGGTCTCCCAGAGGAACGCAAGCTTTTCCTTCAGCTCATCAGCCACAGCCCTGCCCCGGGTGCGCCACGTTAAGGGTTGGTGCTTGGGGCACCTGGTCCCCGAGGCCATGTCCTGCCCCAGTGACAGCGTCCAGGGCGCTGCTGGCACCGGGCCCTGGCAGGAGGAGCAGAAGCAGCGCACGCAGCCGCGGCAGCAGCGTCCCCCGGAGCCGGGCAGGCACGGCAGGGCTGCGGGACAGCGGCACCGCAGCCCCAGCACCGCCCCCGGCCAGCACGGACGGCCCTCCCAAACACACAAACCCGCTCCAGAGCCACGCACGGCTTCTCTCCTCTGCACAGAGCACTGCGGGGCTGAGAACACAGCCGAGCTGGCTCTCGGGCCCAGGCTGCGGCAGGAAGGGGCAGCGAGTCTGCATCTTCCAGCCCACACGGAGCTGGGTCAGCGGCGGAAAACAACTCGCTGATGCTCATCAAGTAATTTCACTTTCTACTTCATTATGCTTCTACTTGCTGGGCAAAGCAGATCCGGGCTTGGTGGAGCATGAAAGAACAGCAGAGACAAATCAGCAGGCAGCCCCTGGTTAATGTGAGGAAGAGGGAGGCTGGTCGGGCGCAGTGAAAGCGGCGTTTGTTCCCCTCCGCGGCGGCAGACGGAGCCGGGGCTCGCCGCAGCCACATGACACGGCTGCAGGGCCCGAGCGGCAGCGGCGATCCCGGGCAGACTGTCACAGCAGCCGCCCTCCCAGGGGAGCGGGGCAGCAACAACACCCGCTTTGTGTCAGGCAGCAGTCGCCTTTTCACATATTAACCCCTCTAAGCAGATGATGAAGGAGATACCTGGCCAAGGATGGTGGGCCATCAACACGCCAAACACCCAACATCAACAGCCCCCACGACCAGGGACAGAGCCCCTTCTCCTACCCCCTAACAAGCCACCTGCATGAGATAAGCCTCACAAACACTGTGTTTATCCAGAACACGCAATTCTTTCAGGTCAGAAAATCGGATTTAAACCGCGTTATTGTAAACATTTCACTCCCTGTGCACACACGGTGCTTAGATTAGCTCCAGGGGCTGCTGTGGCCAGGGCTGGGGCTGCACCAGCATTTGGGAATCGCTGTACCGAGCTCAAATCTCACTCCTCTTCCATTTACTGCCCTTTTGACGAGGAAATTAGCCATGTTTTAAATTTATTAAGCCTGACCTGGCTGACCCCACAGCGACACAGGGCCCCTGTACCCAGAGGCGTTTCCCAGAGCAGATGCCCATCGCCCCTGCACGCTCACTGCTGCAGACACAGGCTCGTGGTGGGCTTGGCCTGAGCCGTGGTTCAGCCAGAAAGCAATTCTCCCTGCTGTGATATATTGCTAATCTCATCACACAGGATGATCTCGAAAATTACATCGGCCTTCTGCCTTTCTTCCCTTTGAGCATGCGGCGCTTCCGAGCACACGCGTGGAGCGACAGCAGCCTGGCTGCTGCACTGGACAAGGACAGCATGGCAGAGGGGAGCCGTCCCTTCTTCCATTAACTTCCAGCAAACCCTCACTCCCCACCCAGAAAACAAGCAGAATTTAAGAATCCATTTACCCAAGTAAGTGCCTGAAGATTATTCTTGTTGGCTCATTAAAGGACAAGTCAACCCTGCTGTGATTTAAACAGACGGAAAACATGACAGCTTGTCACCAGCTGGAACAGAGGCACAAGGCTGCACCCCAGGGCACGGCACCCCTCGGGATGTTGCACCCTAACCTCTCTGCTCACAAGCAAACTGGGAGAGCAAGTGCTCACTCAAGCCAGGAGTGGATGCAACAACTTCAGCCAGGGAAGTAAAGTCCAATTACATAAATGAGCACTGAAGTCTTCCTGTAATCATTTCTCTGTTCATATTTTCGGAGCACTTCTAATCAAGAAACAGCTGACTCTCCCATGGAAAATTAGTTTCATCATGATGATACATACTAGGGTAATTTGCAGCCTGGGAGCTGATTTGGAAGAGGACTGACTGTGATCTATGCCAGCCACCGACACAGGACAGGGGCAGACCTGACACATCCCCCTCCTGACCCTGACACGCTTCCAGTGCCGGCGGAAGGGACCTTCCCACAGCATCCCACTGCAGGGGACAGCAGCGTGCCCCGAGCTGGGGGAGACAGCCACTGCAGCCGGGGCAGGAAGAGGGGCCAAGTGGCTCCCAGCAGCCCTGCATGCCTGCAGCAGTATCAGCGCCCAGCACAGCAGCCAGGCTTTCCTGAGGAAGGAGCTGGCCTTCCTCTGCTTTGAGATTTAGGGCTTTCTGTCACATTCAGCATTTTTCCCATTCATTAGTGCACTCAGGCTGCAGAAGCACAGAGGGGCTGCTTGAGCTCACCATGGTCTCACTGCTGCGTGCAGCCTTCTCCTGCCAGCGCCTGGAGCCCCGCACCAGCAAGGACAACCCCTGCTGGCCCCCAGAGCCCCCATTTCAACCAGCACAGCCACAAACCAGCGCACCACCAGAGAAACTCCTGCTGAACACTCTACCAGATGCTTGGAGTGGCAGAAGGTGCCCAGCAGAGCTGGTGGGACGCCTCACGTGGGAGATGCAGCAGTGACCGGGAAGGGGTGAGGGTCCCGCAGGCAGCAGGGGGGGTGGCAGCTCACCCTGCCAGGGCTGGGAGGGAGGTCCTGCCCGCTGCAGACACCTCCCGCAGGGCCCAGAGACAGCAAAACCAGCAGAGTCATGTCTGCTCTAAGCCTTTTGCTAAGCTCTCCCCGCAGATCCCCAGCATCAATCCAGCTCCATTAGCATTAGCAATATAAAGGGGTTTAATCAAACTAAGCCTCTAAGGCACTGATAGACAGTTACGATAGTCTTAACTCATAAATAACCCAACTAGGAAAAGTAGCAGCATCCCAGCGTTAATACACCACGAGACCTCTGTCTCCATTAGCTTTCCAGTGGCACTGTATTCCCCAGACATGCTGAGTGCCAGAACAATTAAATAAGAGGTTCCTATTAGTTTTAGAGAATTTAATATTAATGCCATCACTGTTACTTAGCCCTTTGCCTCTAAATAGCACAGGAAGGAATAATTTGATACATTAAATGGCCTAAGAATTAACAGTGCAGCAGCAGCACTGAGCTGGTAATTACAAACCACTTGTTCCCAAAATTGGCGAGTCGGCAGCTTGCACGTGCACACAGCGAGCAGCAAGATGGGAGGCTAAAGTGACACTCAGTCAAAACCTGAATATGGGAAATTTGTATCTGAACTGTCTTACAGAAAAATGACCCCGGGGAAGCCTCAGCAAGGGGAGGAAAATCCATATTATACTAAGAGACTCTAAATTCTTCATGTACACATTTAAGGTGGCAACTTCCATTTGCACTCCCACAGCTGCCTGCCCTAAGGTGTTTGTGCCACTGCCCTGCTTTGGGATACCCAGCAAGAGGAGCACAACACGCTCTGCACACATGGGAAAGCCCAGAAAGCCAAGGCAACTCACAAAACACCTACAGCACCAGAGCACCCGTGCAAGGAGCTCTGCAGCCCAGCAGCAGGCGAGGCTGGGGTGGGGTTGAGCCCCCCGGGTGCAGTGCCAACTCGTGCAGCACCCAGCTCCGAGCAGGGGAAAGCCAGGAGCACACAGTTCACCTGTGCACCGGGGCAGCAATGCCAGGGATGGCTGCAAAATCCCACGGGGCTGTGCAAATCCCAAGAGCAATCCAGGTCTCTGCTGCAGCTCCTCTCCGAGGAAGGGCACGGTGACACGCGCAGGCTGGAGCACCGAGCGTAACCAGCGTTTGCCCAAGTTAAACATTACCCTTCCTCGAGAGACTCAGACTCTCCCACTCTAATTGCCATTCGGAGATGTGACTGCACATGAGTGCATGTCCTGTCTCTTTCCCATCCCTCCATGCCCATCTCCAGCCCGCTCCCTTCAGCAGGATCAGCACAAAGGCTCCCCAGGAGGAGCAGAGCATCATTCCCGTGCAGGCAGAGCTCAAACGCGCAGCCACCACCGCGCACACAAATGAGCAATCAAAGCCTCTTCAGCAGCTCTGACACCGACACCGACCCGACCTCGGGGCTGGCAGCACCGGCTGCTGCTACCACAGCGAACATTTACCCTTCCAAACACTTACAGCTCGGCGTTTGTTCCCCGGCTTCATTAGGAGACAAAGGGGTGGGAATTCCTGGCTCATGGACACCCTCTGAAGGCGTCAGGAATCCCAGGGCCTGAGCCCAGTGCTCGTGTGGGATCGGGAGGAATAAACAGAGGGAGAGCTTTCGTTAAGAAAAATAATAAATGAGAATTAAGTGAACGCTTGGGCAAGCAAGGGAGAGGAAAAACAGGCAGATCCTCCCCAGCGCTGTCCTTGGAGCAGGAGGGCAGGGAAGGGCATGGGCTGCTCGGGACAACTCCTCATCCCCTGGGCCATGGGAACTGGAACAGCGGCAGGAGACAGGAAATCCTCTACTGCAGGCAGGCCCTGCCACCAGCCTGGGCATCCTGCTCAAACAGGCAGCCCCAGGACACGCGGGAAAACGGGGACATGTGGAGTGGTGCTGCCGAGGAAATGCAGTCAACAGGGAGTTTCACCAGGGCTGTCCTTCAGCAGCTGGAAGCAATCTGGAATACAGTCAGACCTCAGCAGAGAACAGGAGACAGGTGGGATTCGGATTTAAAATTTCCATACGCATCAAACACCAGTCAAATAGATTTTGAAATCATTGATTTGTTAGTCTTCCAAATTAGGAGATTACACCCGTTGGAAACTGTTAAAAAACAACTTAAGAGTAATGGATCTACTGACTCAGTTCACACACCACAAACTGCACTGTCTGGAGTTTTAACACTTTGATGGAGAAAAAGAGAACAGGTTCTGTTGTTTTGACTATTCCCCCCCAAAAAAAAACAAAGACCTGATTTTTCAAGCACGTTTTACAAGTTCAGCGTGGCTGAACAAAAAGGGTTATCACATGCACAGCCTCATGTCTGCTGCAAGGGAGCCGTTCCAAGGGGGTCCGAGAGGCTGTTCCAGGTCAGCGCTTTGCCTGTCACACCAGGCTGGCCCGGGCTGCGAGGAGCGGCTGCGAGGAGCGGCACACGGGGCGGGGGCTGCGCTGCAGCATCCAGGACAGCGGCACACGGGGCAGGGGCTGCGAGGAGCGGCACACGGGGCAGGGGCCGCGCTCTGTGCTGGCCCAGGGACACACAGGGCAGGGGCTAAGCTGGCCCAGCCGCACACGGGGCAGGGGCCGCGCTCTGTGCTGGCCCAGGGACACACAGGGCAGGGGCTAAGCTGGCCCAGCCGCACACGGGGCAGGGGCTGTGCTCTGTGCTGGCCCGGGCACACGGGGCAGGGGCCGTGCTCTGTGCTGGCCCGGGCACACACGGGCCAGGGGCCGCGCTGCAGCATCCAGGACAGCGGGCGCTCCCCGCTCCGTTCAGCGACACCCGCGGCACATCTCCCACTGCCATTTATGGCTGGAGCACGGTCCAGCGTGTCCTATTTACATCGTCTGAAAAAAGCAGCTCGGGGAAAGCCCTGCTCCCAGCCGAGCTCGCCCACGACGCGTGCGGCCCAGGGCACCCAGGGCAGGGATGCTCACCCCCGTGGAAGGCTGGCCTGTGCCGAGCCTGTCCCTGCCTCCGACCTCTGCGGGGCAGGTGGGGACAGCCAGCAGCCACCAGGGAGGGGCATGGCAGGGCAGAGTGCGACACCCTGCCCGGCTCACCCAGGGCACACCCAGGCACCGCCAGGACTGCCCTGCTCAGCAGGACACGGCCACCTCCAGGAGCTGTGGCCTCTGGCCTGGCCCATCTCTGCAATGCCACGTGGGAATGAAGCATCCCGAGCTGCCTCAGCCATGACCATACAAAGGCTGCTCGCAGCAAACATGATTTGACCAAGGAGAGCAAGGAGAGATCCCTCGGCAGCAATACCCCGAGACTGTCCCTGCTGTGGTTTCTTTCTGTACATTGCCAGGTCCTGGGAAAGCAGCCAGGCCAGCAGCCAGGCAAGGAGCACAGCCACAGCCCCACCTCCACACTATGCATCTGCCTGGCCTGCCAGCCCTTTCAACTCCTAAAAAATTCTCCAAGCTGGAATTCTTCAATCATGTGGGATGATTGTTGTCCGAGATTTTCAAAGGCAGCAGCTCAGAGCTCCCTGCCAAGGGTACTCTCACCATGCAGTGCCATTTAAGACCCACAGCAGCTTGGCCTCCACAGTCAGATTACAGAGTTGTTCTTGTCTGCAATAATTAAAGGCAACACTGAATGGCCTCTCCAGCTGCTGTGTTTTATTAGAAGCAAAAAAGCTATCAGAGAGAGGGTGCAACTTTGAACTTCCAACACACAGACCATTACCTACAGGATTTTGTAAGAACTCTGATGTCCCAAGACATTTATGAGCTTTGTTGTGAGCTATGCAACCTTGGAATACACAACATTTTTATATGGTTTTCTTCCGCCTGACAAGCAAACTGGTCATACAGCTGCTGTAAATAAATTAACTGATTCCATTGTCAGTGTAGGGAGTGACTTCACTGGAAAAAAAATCATCCCTCCATCTGTGAACTTATTTAACACCTAAGAGACTGCCCATCAAATCCCAGCCCGCGTGACGCCTTCCTGTGTGTCAGCAGAAAAGCAACGTCATAAGTCTGCTTGGGATGCCATGAACAGGGGAAAAGAAAAAACCCTTCCTTCCATCACCCCAGGCCCGTGCCACCCGTGCCCTTCAGGAGCAGACCCTGTGCAGGGCAGGCTCGTGGCGTGCCCCCAGCCCTGCCCTTCCCTCCTTCCCAGACACGGCCAGCCTTTACAACAGCGCCGGCGCCAGGCACGGGCAAACCCCGAACCTTATCAGGGGCAGGGGGAATTAGAGAGCAGATCCGCACCACCCTGTGCACTGCACCACACCAGAGTGCACCTAAGCACTGCCATTAGGTTACACATTAATCCCAGATAAGCAGCCACAAGGCTATTGAGCCAGCCAGCTCAGCAAGGGATCAGCACTTCCACAGCCCCGAGCTGCACCCAGGGTTCACGGGCCGCCCCCGCCTGAGAGGGACGGGGGCTCAGGCCCACCAGGCTCCCTTGGGTCTACAGAAACAGGAACAACCTGAGGCAAGTCCAGCAGAGGCTGTCTGTGATCAGGCTGGGCACAAAATATCCTGCCTGTCCCTCTGCGGGCAGGAGCGGCCTCCACTGCCTCCTCCTGCCCCGGGCCACCAGCACTCATCGGCTCTGCAATTGCTTGGGAAGGGATGAGCACACACAGGGGCACACGAGGGAACAGCAAACATCCTTTTCCTCCTTCCCTCTCTCCGGCTGAAACACCTTTAAGCTCCTTGCACACAGCAGCAACCGAAGTTTCCTTAAGAGACTTGAGCGTCTGCCAAGGGTTCTGAGCACTCTCCCATTGATATGTGCAACAGGGCAGAGGGGGAAAGATAATAAACTAATCAATTCCAGCCTGTCCACAGCCAGAAATCGAGCTCTGCAAACATGAGTCAGACATAGGGCTACCTTGGAAAAATTAAACACATGGGGATGGGAGGCCAGTGCTCCCAGGTGGAGCAGCCAGAAGAGCTGAGCAGACAGCGAGGGCAGGACTCCTGTGGGCCAGGGCAGCCCCGAGGGGCCTCAGCAAGGAGCTGGTTGAGGCTGGTGTCCCACACACCCTGCCCACACCGGCACCTCCAGCTCACTGGGCATGGCATGAGTCCACAGCAGTGCAGCAGCCCACCTTCCTCCTCCTCCCTGCCAAGGCTCCAGCCATTCCCTCCACTCTGGAGAGGGATTTTAGGTTACACCCATTTACCCACTCAAGTTACCCAGTTTGTGCAGGTTGTGTTAGCTTCCCCAAGCCATTGCAGCTAAAGGCCATCCTCCCCCACGTCGCCCTACAAATGCCGTGTTGCTCTCTGGCAGCATCCCGTGATGTCTGGGGATTTGTGACCCCTCCCCACGTGCGGAGGGAGGCAGCTGGGGGAGGGCAGTGTGGGGAAAAGGGTCCGTGTCAGCACCCGCCCGAGCCCTACTCTGCCCCCGGCTCTCTGCAGCGCAGCAGCAAGCCGACAATTGCTGCGTTGACACGCGTTTTCTCTTTTTTAATTAGGTGAAAGCAGGGTTAACCTAGAGCACCCTGAAGCTGGGCAGCCCCTGCCCCTTCCTGCCGCAGCTCCCTCCATCTGCGCCTGCCCTCCGGCCCTGCCCAGCCCGATGCACAGAGCCAGCAGCCCGGGAGCAGCCTCACAGGGCCAGGCACCCGCAGAGACCCGGCTGCTGCAGCCCAGAAACGCTCAGAGCATCCAGGGCAGCCCGAGACACCCGAAAGTCAGGCTCAGGGGTCACTGCACACTGACAATCCTGCCCAGGCCCTCAACAAAGGGATGCTTGGCCAATCCTTTTCTGTAACTCCACATACGAGTTAGGGCAGGAAGAATCGCAAGGGGTCTGGGCAGAAGCAGAACTGAGGCAGCACCTTATCTGCAGGTTTGATTAGCCATAATTGAACATGGAACGTTTTACACCTGGCCGTCATACAAGGTGCTCTGCCAGCCCCACAGCCAGGAGAGATGGGGCAGCCAGGACAAGGGGCCCACAGCACAGGCAGGGTGTGACAGAGCACGGCCCTGCGCTTGCTCCAAGGTAATTCCCACTGCAGCAGGCAAGGAGGCAAAAACAAGGAGGTCTGAGAGGCAGAGGCAAGAGATGTTTGCAAAGTCCCAGGGCTGCTTTACGCAAAAGGAAGCAGCAGCGATGCTGTGGGGAGCACCTGCTGCCACCTGAGAGCAGCCTGGTTCACCTCAAAGCAGAAGCTGCCCATACCCCTGCAGCCAAGCCTTTTGGTTGGGGTATTTTCAGTTCTACAGGCAGTGCCCACATTCACAGAGCGGGAGAGCTGTGACCTGTGCTCGCCATACGTGCATCGAATGGCAGCAAGACAGAGCTCGGTTCCTAGAATAAACTTCCCCTTTCCAGAAAAAGAGAAGGTGATTTGAATAAGCAGTGTATTTTCAGCATCTTGCTAACTGGACCATCTCACTGCCCGCAGGTGAAGCGGGCAGACCATGCCCACAGCTCAGACACAGTCAGGGCACCCCGGAGCACCAACACGCCTCCCGGGGCAAAAACCCCAGCCTACAGGAAAGGGACACCACACAGCTTGGGCAGTGTGCTGGCCCTGCCACTGCAGGCCAACCCTGACAAGCACTACAGCTCTTAACTGGAAAGTCATTTTAAACTTCTAATACCTGCCTACAGGGACAGTTCCGAACCGTGGGCTCCCTCTGCACAGCCAAGGCCGCAGCACGGAGCGAGTGCCTCTGGGCTGGCAGCAGGAACACCCTCTGCCTGGCTCTGCCTGGCTCCTCCACAACCAGCACCAGCTCCTCTGCTGCCAAAGCCCCGCAGGCCCCAGGGCAATGCTGCACCGGGGCAGGACAAGGGGAGAAGAGGAATTGTGGGCTCCAGTGCTGCTGACAGCCACTGCAGGGAGATGGGGGCTCCCTGTGCGAGCAGTAGGGAGTCTGGTCTCCAGTGCAGAGCCACTCAAGCTCACAGGAGCCGCAGCTGCTTTTCTAGAAGGTGGGAGCCTGACTGCAGAACAGCAGAGCATCTCACTGAGCTGTCAGCACGAAGCTTTATGTATCTGGAAACATGGTTTCAACCTGAAAGCTAGAAAGGGAAGCCTTTTCCCCTAAATGCTCCATGACGGTCAATGACTAACAACATTCTCAACTCCTACCTCCCCATCACCTCAGACTTCTCCAATCTGGTTTTGCATTTGGTCGCCGCTGCTGCCAAACCTGCCTGCTGAACCTCCGGCTTCTTCGAAAGCACGGCTCGCCACGCAGGCACATGGCTGAGGCGTATTCCCACTCAATAGCTGGTCTCCAGGCTGGCATTTCCCAGGGCTTTGATCCACTCCAAATAAGGCAATCAGCTTAGCCCTTGATTAAATACATAGCATAATCCACCTAAATCTTGTTAGCCGAGAAGCAAGTTGCTCGTCTCACCAGTTGTGGGTGGCAATGTGTGTCACCGCGGGGCAAGCGGGGCTGTGGCCGTGCAGAGGTGTCCCTCAGGGCATGTCCTGGGCAGGCAGCAGCACGGGGGCACCTGGTGACCACAGCAAGGCTGCTCCAGCAAGCTCCCGTGGCCTCCAGTTCATGGGATCCACCTGCAAGCTTCCCCTGCAGCACGCAAAAAGCACCCACAGAAGGCACTGGCACAGCTGGCAGGTACAGGGAGGGGGCCCCCAGGGCACTGAGCACCCAACAGCCAGCAAAACCCTTAAAAAAACCCCAAAAACCAGGAAAAGAGAATTTCCTGATCCTGAGCAGGGAGCCAGGCTGCAGCAGGGGAGGAGGATGCGGCGCAGCTTTGGGGGAATTTCACACCACAGCAGTTTTTCCTTCCTTGGGAGGAATGAATCAGTAGCCCAGCACTGCAGGGCCTCAGCAGAACAGGAGGGTGCTGAGGGGGAAGCACGCCACAAGGGCATCTGCTGCCCTGCCAGACAGGGGCCTGGCCAGGTGAGACGCAGGTGTGCAGCCAGGACATCAGCCTCACAGCCACAGCCACGGCTGCTCTGGCCAGTTCCTCCAGCTGAGGAAGCAGGGAAAGGCAGCACCAATTCCTGCTGCTCCCAGAGCCCTCTGCCCTCCCCAGAGCAGACGCCACTGTGGGTGCAGACGTGCTTGCACCGTCCCCAACAGCAGGACACGGGGAATGAGGCAGCCTGGGAAGTCTGAGAAAGGAAACCCTCCTCCCCAGGTGAGCCCCGTTCCTCTCCTGCATGGCTCTGGGACAATATTGACAGCTGAGTCCCTCAAAGCCTGCCGAGGCAGAGCACCGAGCAGGGGCACACCACGAGGATGCTGCTTCCCAGCCCTGAGGCTGTGTCCCCACGCCACCAGTGAGCACCCCAGCAGCCACTGCCCCCCAAAGTCGCACTGGGACAGGAGAGATCTGCTCCCGAGACCACAGTGGAGGTGTTACTCAAGTCTTTAGAAGACAAATTCCCTGACAAGTGCTACTGCTCCCCGTTTCCCTCCAGGTCTTGGACCCAGCAGGTGGGGCCTGGCTCTGCATGCAGGTGACCCACTGGGGGCTGGTCACAGCCTCCAGGCAGGAGCCCTGCAGATCTGTTCCATGCTGCACTAGCAACTCCAACACTTCCTGCAGCAGCCAGGCACGTTTCAACACCTACTGGGAAGATTTTAAGTTAATTTAGCCACTTTAACACATTATATGGCTTCTGTCATCCCAATTACCCTAAAAAGCCCAGGTATAGATCTCGGGAGGAGTGCAGGGAGGAGGAAAAACTTATTTAAAAATTAGCAGGGAGGGGGAAAAATGGAAAAAAAAAAAAGTCTTCGACACAACCCCAAAACACAGTTTCAGGCAGATCTGGAAAAACCTTCACAGGATTTCAAACAACAACAAAAAAAGCAGCCAACAGAGGCAATATCTGCTCTCACCTAACACTAGCCAGGAAGGCTGAGCAGAGCTCAGCTCGCCAGTCACCAGCTGGTGTAACAGGAATCAGGTTTTTGGCATGGGGATCCTCCCCCCAAGCCGGGCAAGGGAACAGGCTGCCCGCAGAGGAGCTGGGATGATAAATGACAGCAGTTGAGCACTGCAGGGGCATTTCACCGCTTCAGAGGTTGCTGCTATAACAATCTTCTCTGACTCAGCAGCTGAAAGGGACGCTGGGAAGGAAGCACCATAAAAAAAAAGTCATGCATTATTAATATGGACTCTGGCAGCAAGACATGAGTTGGAAAAACACTGAGGGAGGAAAAAAAATGACTGCAGAATAAGAGCGAGCTGCATGTGTGGAAGCATTTCACATTCCTGCGGGAGCAGGGGCCACCCTGTGCCCCTCCGGGGTCCCCAGCTCCAAGGGAAGCCCGTGTTTGCCGACAGGAACTCAACACCCGCGGTGCTCTCCCTGGACCAGGCTGCTGCAGCCCTGTGTGAGCCCTGGGCACGGCCCGCACTCCTTTCCAGCCACGGCAGCTCCGGGCTTTCCTGGCGTGGCACACGGCTGTTCCGCAGCTGATCTGTGTTTACCTGCGCTCTGTGCATCGCCTGCTGGCTCCCTGCAGCTGCCCCGTGCATCCCAGCCCTGCCCGGCCAGAGCAGCCGTGCCAGAAGCGCCCAGGGCTCCGAGGCACAGCCGCAGCCTCTGCCAGCCCCTGGACACGGGGAGCACGGAGGCAGGCACTGAAATGCCTTCCTTTTCCTGCCAGGTAGCGAGGGAAAAAATACATCTATTTGCACTTGACTACCTGGTGCACTGCAGTGTTTGCTTTCCTCCTCTATTCCAGCTGCTCTGTACACCTTTTTGAAGGCAATTTATGAACATTAGCATTCACGTAGCCATCTTCTCCACTTCCCACCCAAAATCCTTGCTCCCAGCCCGCTGCTGTGGGGAGACGCCATCGATCCAGAGCGTGCACTCCCGTGTCACAGGCACCCCGTGGCCCTCTGCAGCCTGTGCTGCCAGTGCAGGGAACCCCCGAGCCCCCTCAGCAGCCCCTTGGCAGGCTGCAGCACAGCTCAGCCCTCAGCCCAGCCCGGGCCCCAGTCTCTCCAGAGCGAGGGAGGTGGCTGACACAGCGCCCGGCTCCAGCAGTCTCCTTTGGTCATGTGCATGGCGATAGCACTCAGTAAAGCCAATCAATTATTTTGCCATAAAATTCTCCAGACGCACAACAAGCACTGGTTGAGCTGCTTACACCACAGCCCAACCCAGAGCAGGGCAGGGGGGGGCTTTGCCTGTATTTCCTTTCTTCCATCACGTGTGCAGCGGCATCCTCCGCACAGAAACCGCTCCCAACCTTCACCTTTCAGGTTAGAAAGGCACGGGGAGGAACAGCTTCATAGGAGCTGTCCCACACGCAGCCCAACCATGGCACAGGCACGGGCCTGCCCTTTGGAGCGGGACAACAGCGGGACAACGGCACAGGCTCCCACCGAGCAAGGGAGACTGAGCACAAACCACAGGAAAACTCCACGGTCCTATCTGACCCCTGGAAGCAGCCCCTTCCCTGCCACGAGAGCTGGGGACAGGCACGCACAGCCCAGCTTGGTCCCTGTGCTAAGGGGGCTGGCAGCTCCCCAGCAGCTCCTGAGGGGCCCAGGACCAAAGCCCCGCTCAGGGCAAGGGCTCTAGAGAGGTTTGTGCCAGCCCACGGATGCCACACACAACTGCAGGCTTACAAAGGGCAGAACCTGTTGGCTTTGCACCTCAAACAAAACCTAAGAAAATGACCTTTAGGAAGTCACACACAGCGCACGATTCCAGCTAAAGCCCCAGCAAGCAAGCACTGACCCATCACCTCCCACGCAGCCAGGAGGGAGGCAGGAGCTCCGAGCAAGCTTCTTGCACCCCTGCAGACACATTCATGTGCCTTGAGAAAGCCAAGTGTCAAATCAGGGGCACTGAAGCTCGTGGCTTTATCAAAAACACCCACACTCACCACGAAGCACCATGGATCCCCCAAAAGCACCTCCGCCCAGCTCCCTCCTTCACTTCAGCAAGGCCAGCAGGCACCAGGAAATTCCTTTTACAATGAGAAAAGGGCTGCGTGGCCCTGCCCATCACATTCCACAGCATGTGCAGAGTCCCACAAGGACACTTCCCACCAGGACGAGGGCTACACGGGCCATCCGCTGCCACCCCTGGGACCCTTCCAAGCAGCAGACGAGGATGGTCGAGGGCTCTTCTTCTGCCGGGCACTGACATCACCCTCAGCTTTCCAATCCACCTTTCCTTTCAAAATAAGAGCAGCTCCAGGGTAATGCTGAAAGCCCTGGTGGTTTTTATGTTATCTATTTCACATTCCCCAAAAAACCACACCCACCAACATCTCTCAGAAATTTCTGATTTGGGCTTATCTTGCATTTCAACAGCACAGTCCACTATACCTCTTCTCCTCCATCTCTCCAAACAGGACTAATCCCCACGGTATTTAGAGCTAGTGCTAGAAAAGCTTCAAACACTCATTAACCACCCTAAAGCATCCGTGTTCAGAGTGCTGCCAGCCAAAACCACAGCCAGAAGATTCTGAATGCAACGGAGAAGAAAAAGCCTGTATGGAAATAAACTCTACTAAAATAACCCAGCAAAGGTTTTGTCAAAGTAAATACACACATTGTATTGTGACAATGAAGTTTTAAAGATAAAGCTGTTCAGGGAAGGCTCTTCTTGCTCTGCACAGCTGCAGATCAGCTCCTCTTCAGAGCCCTCACCCTCCCCGGGCCCTACAGAGCCAAGGGCACATCGGCCATGCCACCCTCACTGCTGCCACCCCTGCGAGGCTCCCCAGAAATTTCAGTTAACATTAAGTATTTGAGGACTCCATGTGCTTGGGCAGTTAAATGCACCAACTGTAACAGCATTCAAACGGGATCAAGTGCAAACACAGCTCCCCACGCCGCTCATCTCCGTTCCCTGCGCGGGTCCCCAGGGGGCTCATCGTACCCTGCAGAGCAGATGCTGCCCGAGTTAATGCAATTAATGAGTCCACCTGGAAGAGAGGCAGAGGATCAGCTCAGGAAGCAAAGCAGCGGTGCCAGAGCCCTTATCTCCACCAGAACCAGCACCACCTGAAGCAGCTGAGCGCCTGCTGAAGCCCTGGCCTTCCACGGCCTCCCAAACCCATGAAGACCATTGTCTCCTGGGCTGACAGCATGGGTGGTTTTGCTTTAAGGTCTGCTCTGCTACAGATTATTGAGGTTGTGAAGCACTCAATTCTCTGGAATGAACCAGTACCTGGAAGCTTCTGTGTCAGCTTCCACAAGCCAGGCTTCCAGAGGTACATGGATGAAACACCAACTCTACACATACTCTGCAGTTGCAACACCCAGAGAGCCACCAGCAAAATAACCCAAACCAGATGTGCCTGACAAACAGCACAGGTGCTCACAGGCAAAGAAAACACAGTAATTCATCTGCCCTCACAGAAACCTTGTAATTTGTAAGCATTGAGCAAGAGGTGGTCTCCAACCAGCACTGCACCACCAGCATCTTGGAGCTGCTGGCACAGGAGCAGCTGGGTGGAACAGGGCTGCTCCCCATCCCAGCCCTGCCTCGTGGGAGCCTCTTTGCTGGAAGAACGTGCTGCTGCCAAAGGAACGTTTCCCACAGCTGCCGCCAGTCTCCTTCTGCTCAGAGCACAGGAGATCCCAAGCTCAAGTTCTTGTATCAAGGAGCACTTGAGCATTTCTTACTACCCCCAGCCACTGTCAGATCCAACGACTGCAATGTTCTCTGTGGGATACGCTGTGGGACCAGGCTGCTCCCTGCCTAGGTTGTGAAATGCTGCTTGGCAGATCTTTCGGGCAGAGGAGGATGAAGGAGGGCAGCGCTGCCGTGTTCCACAGCAAGATACCACACTCCTCGTGCTGCCCGGGGAAGATCCGGAGATGAAAGCCAGGGCTAAAACAGCACAAACCTCATTTCATTATTCCAGGCTGCACCTTCCCCTTCTGTCCCTGCTCAGACAGCACCCAGGCACCCAGCATGCTGCCAGCAAGCCCAGAAGGACACCTGCACCCAGCCCCTGCCCGGCCAAGCCGAGGCCAGCGCGGCTCCCCAGTGTCCCGGGCTGGGCACCAGCCCCAGGGAGCGCTGCCCCTCGCTCAGGACTGCCTGCCACCCCCTTGTGCCCTGCTCTCGCCAGCTGACCCTGCCCAGGCCCCTTCTGCCCACGTTCCCACAGCAGGGCTCAGAAGGCAAAGCAGCAGCAACCCTCTCCCCGCACAACTGCCCCGCTGGGACTCCCCAGCCCAGCAGCTCCACCCCTGCCTTGCCACCACTCTTCCTCTGTCCCTCACCGCCACGGGCAGCTCAGCCGCAGTCTCTCAGCTGGGACAAGCTGGCAGTGGCAAAACCCTTTGCCATTTTCCCCCCAGAACTCCTCTGTGATAAGATCTGCCAGGCTGATGCATTAGACGACCAAGCTGGATCAGCCACCTTTGGTGATACAATATCCTTCCAAAAGCAACAAATGAGCTGTACCGAGGCAGCTGCTGGTCCCCACAGCCCTGCTCTGCTGGTCACCCACACACAGCCTGACAGAACAGTGTTTCAAAGCACTCCTGCCTATCAAAATCAAGTTCTTGTACCATAAATGTAATTCAGGGCTCGTGGTGCTACTTCGTGCCCTGTATGACCAGTTGGGAGCAATTCCTGATAAGTTTGGAGGAAGTAAAGACAGACTGAATTACAGCTCTCTCTCAAAGGTAACAATCTTTCACCCAATAATTTAAATTCTCTACATTATCTTCCTGAATCAGATCCAACCAAGTATGACTCCTGAGGAAATCAAAATTTTAAAAGATAAAATTAAATAAAAAGGCTCCAACATCCATTGAGACAACAAAGGAAAAGCCAAGAGCTGCTACCTGAGCACCAGGGAAGGCCCCTGCCAGCCCTCCCAGCCAGGCAGCAGCCACCCTCTACACCAGGACCAGTCCAAGGTCAGAGAAGTTCCCACTTCTCTGAGGTATCAAGATGAAATTACTTGCAGCTTGAAAAAGCATTATTGCTTTCAGCTGCAGGATGAAATTCCCTTAATTTCCTAGGCCCTGTTAAAAGAGAATAAAACCAGACACTTGAGGGAATGAGCCACTGCCATGTGAAAGCAGGACACACAGGGACGACCCCAGATCCCAGGGATGAATTCAGAATCAGAGGAGAGGATGAAACAGAAACAGCTTCTCCAGGTGTTCCACCTCCAGGTCAGCACACTCTTCATGCCCACATCATCCTTGCTGAGGTCTGGGCATGGACAGAGTGACCCTGGTGAGCACATTTCTCCACGTGCCATCTGGGGAAGGCAACAGGCACCGAGGGCAGCTGTCCCAGGAGGGCAGGAGCCCCAGTGCCAAGAACAAGCCCTACAAAATAACCTGTCAAGGTGGCCCCTGACCTCCATAACATGACAAAACTGTTTGCCCAGTGCCAAGCTCTTTTTTTCCCAAGATGAGGCCAGTGTGACTTCTTGCAGTGAAAGCCCAGCCTGCCCTGCAGCCCTGTGCCCTGCTGGTCCCAGGACTCTGAGCACAGCAGCGAGCACAAGCAACCTCCCCACCCACACGAGCATCCCAGGTACCTGCGAGGGCAGCTCCCGGAGCCTCCAGCCACCACAGCCCCGCCGTGCCCGTGGTGCAGAACAATTGGCCACCTCATCCTGCACACAATGGCCACCATGAGGCAGCCCCGCAGTATCACCGGGAGCAGCTGGAGGTCAAGGAGAGCCTGCTGTGTGCCATGGCTGGCTCCCTGGCACTGCACCTTGCGAGGTGGGAGCCCAGGGATGGAGCTGTCAGGGTGGCAGGTGGGGGGACAGATGGGAACTGGATGTGAGACGGGGAAGGAGGAGGCACTGGCTGTTTACACTGGATCGCTCTGCGCAAACTTGAGGCCACAAGAACACTGCAGCTCCCGAGGAGGAAACCTTGGTGAAGAACAGAAACCAGGAGCTACCTTGGGCATCACGTAAGTCCAGGCACGACACAAATGTAAGGCCCAAAAGCCCTGGACTCCCTGCAGGAGTCAGGCATGGTTATTTGCTGACAGTAAACATAAATGTCTTCCTGCATTTCCATCTGGAGCAGACTGCTGGGTTACCTGGGCTGTGAGGAGCCAAACACCACGGTCAATCAGGTAGCAGGCCAGCACTGGGCAGGAAACTCAGATCCCAGGCTGGGTCCCCCTCCCCATCTCCAAAGGGCACCAGGAGCAGTTATCCAGCTTTTCCAGCTGACAAGTGTGCCAGCTCCACACCAATGCGCTGAGACAGCACCCAGAAGTGCAACTGTCCCAGTTTTCTCCTGGCACTGGCGCACAACTGCTTGAACACAACACGCCTCGGCGGTGCCCGTGAAATTTTCCCCCACAAACATGGGGCTTGGGGACGGGCTCCCACCCTGGTGACAGCACACCCTGCCACAGAGCCATTCCCAGCCCAGCGGGGCTGACGCTGCCCAGGCAGGGCAGGCTGGCTCCAGCCCTGCCACCGCCAGCTGCTGACCCCCGCGAGCAGAGCTGGCTGCTGCAGACCCTTCCCAGCGGCCTGTGGCACCAGGCAGACAAGAGCCCCTCCAGGCTCCAGCTGCCTCAAGCTCACTTGCAGCTCCAGGTCCCGTTTATTTGGATTTTTTCCTTTTCAATTGAGGTACAGTCAAGGAGTTGATTAATCACTGGATTAATCACTTTCCTGCCCGTGGTTTAGCCAATGAACTGTGTGTCCTCCTTCAGCCACTTCCCCAGCATGCCCTACAAGGCATGGTCTCAGGACAGAGGTTTGCCCAGGCCCTTCAGTAGCCACAGAAGAGCAGCCCAGCCCTACTCCATGCACTGAGGCAGCAGCAGGCAGGACCAATGCCTCAGAACTCCCTGCTGACAGCATCTCTCCATCACCTGCACGTGGCCGATTTATTCAAACACCCAGCTCTGCTCATCTCCTACCTCGCTCACTCTTCTCCCAAGCTTCTACTCAGCCCTGCAGCCTGAAAACAAACTCCCTCCAAGTGCTGAGAGCATTAGCCCATCCATCCCAGGAATACGGGGCTGGGCTTCCATGAGGAAACATTTCTGGCTGAAAGAAGAAGGAAATTTAAAAAAAAAAGGAAGCCGATCTTCTGTCACCTGATGAGAAGATGACTCAGAACATCACTGACATCCACGGGTGGGTAGGGACAGGGACCACTAACACTTCACTGCCTCCTCTTTGAGCATCACAGATAGGAAGAACACTGGGTAGGACGTGACCACGTTATCTGAAGTCCACACAGAGAAAATCCTCTTGGCACAGAACTAGCCTTAGTTGTATTTATACCCTACACCACCTCTAAGATGGGTGACCACACAGAAGTAACATGAAATTTATCAGAATACTCTAAAAAAAAAAAAGGAAAAAAGCCATCCTTACAAGAAAAATTGCTTTTTTAAAGTGCAATTCTACCTGGGCCCGGGAAGCTCATGCACAGCCACGCCACTCCCTGCGCCTGCCCCACCAAGGGCTGCAGGATGCACTGGACAAGGAGCCGCTGGCCCACAGCAGCGCGTGAACAGGACGAGCTCACAGAGGGAGCAGGCGGTGGCCGTGCCTCCCGTTACCACCCGCGGGAATCCAACCGAGCCAAGAGGGGGCTCGGCAGCCCGGCCAGCCTGTGGGATGGTGGCCAGGAGCCTGGGGACCTGGCCTCCAGGACAGCAGAGCCCTGGGCCACCACGGCAAGGCTCAGCACGCACGAGCTCACTTGGGATGTGCCCAGGACACGAGCAGAACTTCATACTCCAGCCAACCCCTACTCAGCCCTGGGAAAGGCTCCCAAAGCCCAGAGGCAGCCACGGGACATCATTTGTAAATAAAAACCCATAGAAGTCACCTTGAAAGCGCACAGAGATCTCCTTGGGATGTCCAAGATAGGAATGGCATGAGCAACACCAATGACATTTCAAGGAGAAACTCCCTATTTCTTTGGAAAGGGCTGTTTCTATAGAAATAAATTGTTGCCAAAGTTTGGTTGAAGGCCAAACCACGAGCCTTGGCTCCTCGCAGAAACGAGATACACCGTATGAAGTGAACAGATGCTCTCCGGGCACAAGTCCTCCAGTATCTCAGAGGAGATGGACAGACAGCCCCGCCAGCACCGGGTGCTGGCCATATTGACACACGGCTTCTCCAGTTCCCCATGAAGCTATGGCACGGAACATAGGAACGAGTACGCTCTCCTTCTAAAATACACACTTCTCATCTTCCCACTTGACAATCAGAGTAGGATTTCCGCGAGGGAGCACGTTCAGATCACAAGCACTTGGACAACACTCCACTACTTCAAAACAAACTCCGGGGCGGGCAGCAGGCAGGAGCTGCTCGCTGCCCCCCGTTCGCCGCTGGCACAGGCGCCGCTCGGCCCGGCGGCGCGGGGAAGCCGCGGGGAGCGCGGCCGGCGCCCCTCGCCGCCCGGGGACCCGCGGCCCGCCCCGAGGGGCGCCGGGCACGCCGCGGGGAGCGCCGGGCACGCCGCGGGGAGCGCCTCCTCCTCCGGCCGCGGCGGGAGACGAGGACGCGTGCCCAGCCCCGGGCACCGCGGAGCCGCAGCCGGGCGCGCCGGGCCCGGGCCGCCCCTGCCGGGGATGCCGCGGCCCCCGGGCCGGCCGGGCGCGGATTACTCAGCGTTTCCAGCGGCAGTCGGAGCGCCCGCGCCCCTGCCCGCGCCCCCCCGCCCCGGGCCCCGGCCCGCCGCTTACCGATGCCCGGCGCCACATACACGAAGTAGAGGAAGGAGGAGGAGAGCGAGAAGAGGAAGAGCGCGGCCAGCAGCGAGCGCCGGGGCAGCAGCCGCCAGGCGCCGCGGGGGCCGCGGGGCCACCGCATGGCCGATGCGGCGCCGCCGCCGCCCTGCTGCCGCTCCGCCGCCGCTCACATGCGCCGAGGCCCGGCGGGAGGCGCCGCGCCGGGGCCGCTCCGAGCCGCCGCCCGCGCCCAGCGCCGCCGCATGAATGTGCCGCGGCGGGGCGGGCCGGGGCGGGGCGGCACGGCGGGGCGGGCCCGGCTGCGAGCCCCCGCCGCACCGCCGCTCCTCGAATGACGCCGCCCCGCGCAGCGCCGGTGGGGCCGGCGAGCCGGGCGGCGACCTCGGGGCACCCGGCCGGGGTCCCGGTGTGCCACCGATGCTCCTGGGATACCCGGCATTAGCCCCAGGACGTTGGGCATCGGCTCCGGGCCCCGGACAATGGCCCTGAGACGGACTGCAATGGCCCGGGACGCCCAGCGGCGGTCAAGGGACGCCCAACGACGGCCCCAAGACACTCAGAAGTGGCCGAGGGCAGCCGGCCGTGGCCCCAGCGAAGCCATCCAGGACACCCAGCCACGGCCCTGGGACGTTCATCAATGGCTCAGAGCGCCCAGCCGTGGTGCGGGGACACCCAGCCATGCTCCTGGGACACAGAGCCCCAGGAGAGCAGGGGCTCACCCTGCCCGGCCCACCGAGCAGCAGGGTCCGTTCGAGTCAGTGCTTCCCGGACATTGTGCGGGAAGAAGCAGCCGGAGGGAAGGTGATGGACACCGGTGTGTGGAAGGGAGCAGGGGTGAAGTCATCGCAGCCAGTGCAATAATCAGCACGACCAGCAAGCAGCAGCCCAGTCGGTTACAGAGTAATTGAGTAGTTTTGCACACATTTGTGGGCAGCTCCCCGATGTGTGTAGGAGGAGTTGGAAGCAGATATGGAGATGATGCTTGAAAATGAAAATATGAGAGACCAGAAACACCGTCTTTATTGAGGGAGCCGGAAGTAGCTGCGGAGCAGATGGGGCCCAGCCCAGCCCAGAGAGGACTGGTTTTTGCCTCGTTTATGATTGGAGACTGCTCGGGGGAGGCTGGAAGGAGAGACAATTCTTATTTCACCAACAGATAGTGTTGAGAAAACCAAGCCGAGGCTCCAGGCAGGAAGCAAGGCTGTGGGCCAGACATGACCGGCTGCCACTGGGTAGCAGCAGCACTCCCAGGCTGTGGGGTGGGAGATGGGGACAGGCCACCTGCCAGGACATGCCCTGTGTGTCCCTCCAGACACGTGTCCCGGGGATGAGTCTCTCCCAGGCAAGGAGCAAGGCATTGCTCAACCCAAACTCTGACCCCACAACACAGCGCTGCGGGGCTGTGGCTGGGCAGTGCCCTGCACCAGCCCCGTGTCAGCCTGGTGCCAGACAGCGGCATAAAGGATTCTCCAGGCGTGGCTGTGTGTCACAGCAACCCCTGGAAGGACTAGCCCCCCTTCCAGCCTGGGTGCAGGGCAAATAAAGAAAACAGTTCCCAAGTTCAACAGATGGGACACAAGCAAGCTTCTCTTAGATACAGAGTCTCAGTGGAGCGAGGAAATAAAGTTTAAAAAGAGAGGAGTTTAGCAGAAAAGTAGAAATCTCTCATTAAAAGGTAAGGCGTTCATTTCCTTCATGTGCCAAGTCACGGAAGGATGCTGAGGAGGAAAACAGGGATTTCCCTAGAGAGGCTGCATGAGCTGCATTAATTTCAGGAATGAGGAAACTGGTACTTGTTCTTGTTTTCCAGGATTGCCACTCTATCACCCCCTTCATTGAAACAAATTAAATCCTGAGCCCTGTTAACTTCTGATAGTCCACAGTACTGCAGCAGAGCTGCTGCCAAGCGGCGGCTGGATTTGCTGTTCACAAAATAGCGTTTAGCCAGCTCCTAAAAGGATGCCTTGGGCGAGGGAATGCAAGAAGATTTCTTGGTTGGTTTATGATTCGTTTGATGCAGACATGGTCAAAGGTGAGACATCGTCGCAACCAATAATCTAACCTTTAGAACATATTTAATTAGCAATGACATTGCTGGAGGAGCCACCCAGAAACTCGCTCCCAGGCCTGGGCTGCCGCAATGGGGACTGTCACAGACAAGTGAAGCCAGAGAAGCCTTGGAGCCACACTGGGACATGCCTGCCCCGCTCTGACTCACCTCCCATCTCCCTCTCTCCTCAGGCCTCCAGTCAACCCACTTCACTTTGACCCTTTTATTTTGCCTAGTCTCTTCCCCCTTGTCCCTCCCTCGCCTCCACTGCGTCCCAGCTAAGGGATTCAGAACATCAGTCAAAGCCATCCTCCCATCGTCACCCTTTTCCAGCTACAAAAAAGGCCACTGAGCAGGACGAGAGGTTTCAAAGTCTCGGATCATTCCACAGGCCAGGTTAGGACTCGGGGCGGGAGCAGTGCCAAGTGGGGCTGTCACAGGAGTGCGTGGGTTGCTCGTGCTGGGGAGCCCTGGCTCTGCCCCAGCTGCAGCCTGCACCAGCCGCTGCAGCCCTCCCAGCTGCAGCAAAGGAACAGCGAAGTGCTGCTTTCTGCAGAGTTTAACAAGCCCGAGACTCTTTAAGGCGGGCTTGTGTGAGCAGCTTTGCCGACAGCCTCGAGGGGAAGGCAAGGTGCATTAGTGCGTGGCCCTGAGCAGGAATGGAGGGACAGGTCCTGCTCCTACACTCCCGAGAAGATGTAGCTGCACTCTTGGAGCACGTATCCACATGAAAGACATTTTGTATCTGGAGGGAGAGCAGTTTGGACGGCTCCGGGGTGCCCCACTAGCAGTGCTCAGAGGGAGGGTACGGACGCTGTTGCCCACGCGTGGTCCGGGGAGGTTGGAGCTGCACATTGCCAGCGGCAGGGACACAGCTGATGCAGTGCTGCGAGTGAGGGGCAGCTGCCACTGCCCACCCCGAGGAACGCTGGCCGTGCCACGGCTGGGCTGAGGTCTGGCACGTCACATCCTGCACCCAGCCACGCCACAGCCACTGGAGAGGGAGGCTGGGGCTGCCTGGCACCCTGCACGGAGCAAACCCACCTGCCCCGAGGTCCTCACCCTCAGCTGGGCAATGCCAGCTGCTGCCAAGGGCCTCCGGAGACACAGAGCTGGGGAGCACTGCCTGGCAGGGTCAGCAGCAGAGCCTGACGGGAGCTGACCCCAGGGGAGGTAAAAGGACTGCTGTGGAGCACGTAACACTCAGGCTTGGAGTCTGAAACCGTCATTGAAGGGATGCTCCACTTCAGCTGCACTTCTCCTATTGTCACTTTCCACGGATACTTGATGTGGACTAGTTAATCTGGGCAGATGATCTTTGTTCTGCCACTACGGGGGAGGACAGGCCATAGGAAGAATGTCACCACCCTGGCCAGCATTTTGCAGTGTTTTTCACGGACTTTGGGACTTCTGGCACCTTCAGCCCCAATGGCACAGACTTTCCAGAACAGACTCCATGCTATGATTAAGAAAACACCTCCATTTATAAAGGTGAGGACAGCCAGCATCGCACCGTGCCGGCCCTCCAGCTGCTCAGCAATGCAGCTTGCTTCAGCTCTTCCCTGCAGTTTCTGCTGCCAGATGGTTGTGAGGGAAGTGGGAACCTGAGCCGTGTCTCTCAGAGACAGACAGAAACTTGGGGTGGACTGGACGCTGACCAGCTCTCGGCCTTGCAGAAGCAATGTGCTCCCTCTGTGTTTTACTGCGTGTCTCTTCGCAGCACGGGGCTTGCCCCAGCTCCATTTAAAGGCAGCACAGTGTCAGCCCAGGCTCTGGGCAGGAGCAGGACGCATGCACAGTAGGAATGTAAATATTTTTTACATGTACACCCACAGCCCCAGCGTATGCAATAAATACTCAGCATATGCCATGCGCCAGATCAGAGACATAATTATTGATGCAGCAGGTTTTCAGAAAGACACAACAGGGTGTGTGCTTAATTTGGCAATAAGAGCATACCTCAGTGGCCCTGGCAATTTCGGCTGGGTATCAGACCACTGCCACCTACGGATGCAGCTATTTAATCTCACATCGGTGTACCGGCAGTGGCAGAGACAAAACCAAAAGCAATTATTTATTTGTTAAGATGGAAAAACTCCACTGAAGGCTGCAAGGTGCTCCTCACACACAGGAGTGCTCTAGACCAGTTCTCAGATTATGCCACCCACTACACTTTCTAGCAAGGCTCTTAGGGCTCTGATCCTAGGCACCTGTGTGTGCCTAGCCATGGGATGACTCATTCTGCCAGAGTCAACAAATGTGTCACAGCTCCCAAAAGGAGGCAATATCCACAGAAACGGTTTTACAAAGCTTCATGTTCACTTGGTATTTCTCATCGAGAAATAGGCTAAAATGTTTATCTTCTCATGGCACATTGCAGAGATTCAAATGATTTTGCTGCATCAGCCCACCTCTGAAGGTTGATCATCTGACCCCGTCAAAGTGGACTCATGCGAAGACTCAGAAAATGCCTCTGAGATCTAAATATTCAGTCAAGGGAATACAGCAGGCTGTACTTCCCAAAACTTCCCAAGGAAGGAAATTTCAGCTGACGAGATAAAATTATTGTGTAATTCAGTGCAAGTAATTGATCCAGATTTGAAAATACTGTTTCAAAAAAATCCCTGTCCAAAGGCTATGGCAATAGCTGGGATAAACTGCTGCCAAACAGCCCAAACTGTCCAAGAGTCAGAAAATAAACAGGCTATTTCCAGTACACCTGGAGGTCAAGAGGAGAATGCCAGAAAGCTCTCCACTGGGGCCAGCCTTGTTTGTGGGTCAGATGGAAGAATGCTGCTCTTCCCTGGTCTGTCAAGGATTGCAAGGACATCAGGCAAAAACGGATGAAAAGGCAATGGAGGCAGAGGTGAAACCCTGCCTAACTCCTGCCAGGGGACAGGGAAGGAAAAACATCTGCATTATTCAGGCACACAGCTGGATTTCAAAACTAGCAGCGGAGGGAAGAAAGTGATGAAGGATGAAATTCTGCCTCTCTTGAAGCCACCTGACTTCACAACTTCGCACCGTGGAGAAATGCAACTGCCTTCCGGAAATCTGGGGACAAGGACACCAGGAACAAAAGAACATTTCAGAGGAAATTGCTTTCTATTAACTCATAATTACATAATGCAAAATTAACTCACTAAGGCCAATAGCTTAATTGGATTCCCAAGAGGGGAAAACAGTAGTATAGTGAATAAGAACCTTCCACGGTCACATTAAGTATGATGGTCCACATGCAGAATATAAATTCTGTTGTGAAGCAAAAAAAAAAAATCCCATTTCCTTCAATAGCTACTACAGATGGGGTTTTAAGCATTTCTGCTCAATCACTGACCAGTGGCAAGCTGCTCAGGTGACCATAGAAAATGGCTCTCTTCTGGATGCCTCCTTGCACTTTCAACCACACACACAATCATAATTAATGCTGTGAATATATTTGAGTATGTTGCTGGAATAAAGTATGAAGCCTCCCAGCCACCCTAATCTTCTTCTTAACTTGGATTTTGATTAACTGGAATAAATATTTAATTAGAAAGGCAAAGAGATGAACCTCTTGACCAACCAGGCGCTGCCTCTGTAGTCACTGCCCTTTGATGTACAAGGAAAGGGCTTGTAGGACTTCCTTAAAACATGTGCAGCCTTTCATTTCTCTTAAAATCGTAGCAAGGTCAGGCTCTGCTTTTGGATTTGTCACTCAGAAGCCACGCAGCGAACATGGCACAGAGTGATTTCTGCTCATCTGGTCAGACGAGGGGGGCGAGGCTTGCCTTGCCCCCCACAGCCAACAGGAGCTTGAGCATTTGCTTTCCAGGCGTCTGTGTCACACGTGTCCCCATGAAAAGCACAGGGCTGGGAAGCTCTCCCTGCTTGCCTCAAAGCTGCCGGCTCCTGCAGCCCTCCCTGGGCAGTGACTGCTGCGAGGAGCTGGCTGTAGCCCGGCAGGGGCTCCTGGCCACGGTGTGAGCTGGCTGCAGCCCGGCAGGGGCTCCTGGCCACACCGGGAGCTGGCTGCAGCCCGGCAGGGGCTCCTGGCCACGAGAGGAGCTGGCTGCAGCCCGGCAGGGGCTCCTGGCCACGAGAGGAGCTGGCTGCAGCCCTGCAGGAGCTCCTGGCCACGGTGTGAGCTGGCTGCAGCCCGGCAGGGGCTCCTGGCCACGGCTCCGGGCGTTTTCCTCCCGTCAGAGCAGTGATGTGGAGCTGACACGAGCAGGGTAACATCCACACACGGCGAGTTGGGCTGCAGACAGGCATCCCTTTCCCCCGCTCCCCTGCAATCTGACAGAGCACTCAGGTCCCTGCTGGAAAGTCACCGACCTCTGCAGGGGTTAGGCATGTGCTGAATCGAGGCTTGGGAAGCAGCTCAGCCCATGAGAGATCTGCTGGAGCCAGCACCGCCGCCCTTTCGGATTCCCTCTCCTCTGGGCTTAATTACTGCCTGCTTTTGGCACTAGCACCGTTTGTGCCATGTGCTCTTACTTTTCCCCGAAGGAGCATTTGCACCTTTACGATATTTATTTTATTCTGAGGAAATCCTAATGATTTCCTGTCATGCTTGATTCTGATCCTGTTTGCTGTGGGACTCCTGCTATCCTCTATAAATATCTGAGACTCAAATCTTTGCAGAAGTGAGCGTGGCTGTGAGCAGGAAAGGTGAAGAGACCTTCACCAGCTCTAAAAACAGCTGCTGCTCTTGCTGCTGCAGCTGATTTATTCCTCATCTAGAGAACAACAGTTCAGAGCTAGAATCGTTATCTTCAATTATTTATTTGGCTGTGCTGGAGACTGGTGAGGTGCTGTGTAATGTTTATTGCATGGAAGTGTTGCTCTGAGGGAGGTTTAATTGCTTTAAACGTGGATGGTGATGAGAACGCCTTGGAAAAGCTATTTGCATACATTTTCTCAAATGCCAAATGTGTAACTTCCTCCACACTCAGGCAGTCAGGCTGCTTCTCTGCATTACCCGGCTTTGCTGGGTGCCTCTGCAAAATCAACAAGCAGAAATTCCCCGGCATGGAGCAGAAAGGGAAACTCAGGGTTTGAATGCGGGATCATGTGTAACAGCCAAACCAGCAGGACTCTGAATCCAGGGCTGCAAACTCTACACACAGACTGGCCCTGGCCCCCGGGGCTCGATGCTGACAGCACTGAGCACTGCCTGCTCCCAGTCATTGGCTTGACTTGCTGACCAAAAAAAAGCAAATTAGTGATTTCAGCAATACAAGGCCAGTGAGCTGCCACCAAGGGCAGGGCACACACCTGCACCACGCTGCACCCACACCCCTGCTCACACCCTGTCTTCTCAGCACTGATTCTGGAAAATGCTCACCAGAAACATCGCTCCAGTGATCTTCACACAAGGCCATGCACGAATCTCTTGTCCTTCCTCCAGAATTCAAGTGCAAAGTGTCTCTCAAGTGGCCTTGCAGGTTATCTGGCTTCAGTCACAACAATCTGATCTAAGCAGATCTTTACTCCATGGAATATCTCACTCTGCGGGGCAGTTCACGTCTGTAATTACTTAATGCTGTCAAGTATCAGCTGTTGACATAAACAGGACCTGCCTATAGGAGTGAAATAGGTATTGATTTAATGCCCTCACTGCAAGGGATCATAAGGCATCTGGAAACAACTTATTTCACAACTGCAGCTATCCCTGAAGACGAGTCTGCTGCCTGCCTGCCTTTCCCCTGATACCTGCTCTTTTTCAGCTGAGGTGTTTCACTTGGGAAGAAGAGAGATTTACAGCAGCCAGGGGTGTGCAGGCTGGCCAGCAGTGCTGCACAGCAGCTCCAGCCGTGTTGCCACACAGCAAAGCCAGGAAGAAGTCAGTGTTTTTCTGTCTGCTGCATAGGCCATGTGCTGCAAGACCAACAGCTTCTGAAGCATCAGGTTTACCGTGGAGGTGCTGTGCAGCTGTGTGCTTTTAATGGGTCAGCACCTTTTGAGCATGATGGATTTGCTGAGCCTGTACAAACCATCTACCCAGGAAAGCCACAAAGAAAGGCACCAGCCCCGGTCCCCACACAGGACAGCAGCACCTCTCTTCCCCCACAGGGAAAGACAGCAGCTGTGACAAGGTGGGCTTGAAAGGGGCAGAACATTTCCCAAGGGACACCATGGATCCAGCGTGACAGGGCTGTTTGTGCCATTGGAACAGGAACTGGAGCTGCAGCTCACAATCAGGCTGACCCTGCTCTGGTATTTCCTCTGGGAATCTCAGAATCTCCACCCAAGCCCACAGCAGGGTCTGCAGCTGACAGTGCAGAATAACCCTGAGGTGTGGGGCAGGGCAGAAAAGGCAGAGCATCACCAGCCAGTACAGCAACGGTGGGAAGCTGTGGCAAAGCAGAATAGGATCACCTGAACTGGAATTTGTCCAGGACACCAGGGCTCTTACTTGCTTCTTACGAACAACCTGAGTGACCACATAACCACAGCCTGAAATATTCCAATTGAAAGTCAGGCTGAATTTTGTAAGAGCAGAAGTGGAAGTGATAGGTTTTTTTATGTCTTGCTGTCACCCAATTAAAGCAGTGTAATTCCATGGAATTTAAGTGTCAGCCACACATCCCGAAAGACAAGCTACGGGGCTCATTACAGGGTGTCACAGAGGATAGCACTGGCCTGTGATACAGAGGTGGCCACCAAAGGTCACCTAATGGATCTGCTGGCCCTCACTGCCGTGTCCCCAAACAGTCACCACCCCATGATTCAGCAGGGTGAGGGTGCTCCCTGCATGACCAGCTGCTTTCAGCCAGGTTCACAGAGTTTCTCTTCTTATGCAACCTCCATTTGTTATTCACAATGGCCGACTGAGGCTAGCAGCCGAGTTAGCTAGGAACCGTGCCTAGTTACAACAACAAACCAGGCTTGGCCTTGCCATCCGCATATTTTTCTCAGACAAACCAAGAAAAATATTTTTTTACAGTGCACAGTTCATTGTACACAACCTGGATTTAAGCTGTTTAGTTTGTAAGGGTATTTTAAACTAAACAAACACCTTTTTGTTAACATTTTTCCCTGCTGCTGCAGATTTCTGGGTTTAGAATAGCATGGATCACTTTGAGCCATCACTGCTTTGCTGGGACAGAAGGATGTGATATGTCCCACCTGAAACTCTGAGACTATGCAACCCTTTTTCAGACCTGAAATTAATTGGAGTACCAGCAGAAGACCTGGCCCTTGGAGAGCAGGGTGAGCTGCTGGTCACAGCTCCATCTTACCCCACAGCCAGGAACAGCCACGGGCAGCAGCACTGCAGGAATGGCAATGCACCCACTTCAGTCTGTGTACCACGGCTGGATGAACGTGGCAGTGAGAAGGAGCAGCTGGCTCGATTAAAAGAGTCATCTCTTCTTGGAGAGAGAGGAGTATCCAAGGAAAATGGCCTTGCCAAGGAAAGAAATAATGTCCTTGCCCTTGGCTTTTGGTCTTTCCGCACCAGGCTCTCTTCCTCCAGCACTGCCAGACTGGCTCTGGCTGGGGAGGAGTGGAGTTTCTTCAGTGGCACTGGTCAGGTGCTGTGGTTTGTAGCTTGGATGAAACCAACCCTGGTAACACTCCAGTGCTTTAGCCACTGTCCAGCAGGGCTGGCACAGCACCAAGGCCCTTTCTTTTTCACACTCTGCCCCCACAGTGAGTAGACTGGGGCGGTGAGAGACTGGGGGGGACACACAGCTGAGCCTGAGTGACCAAAAGGATATTCCACACCACTGGACATCGCACTCAGCAATAAAAGCTCAGGGACAGGATGAGGAAAGAGAGATGTTCAAGGTTATGGTGTTTGTCTTCCCAAGTAACATTTATGAGCTTCCCTAGGAACAGCCCCACACTTGCCTGCTGATGCAAAGTGGTGACTGAATTCCTTATCTTGCTTTCTTGCTTGTACAGCTCTGCTTCACTTACTAAACTGCCGCTGTCCCAACACATTCCTTCTTTCTCGCTTTTGTCCTTCTGATCTTCTCCCTCATCTGACTGGAGGGGAGCGGACACTTGCCTGGGTATTAACCAGCCCACCAGAGCTAGATACCCTTCCTTTCATTGTCTTTTATTTCTTTCACAATATATCCCCTTTTTCCTATGAGATAGCTATCGCTTGTGTGGCATTAAATCTTTGTTATTGTTGCTTTTCCACTTTACCTCTCTGAAATCTGCATTTGTCCCCTTATCGATGCTTCAGGAAGCAGGAGCCATGTTTTCTGTCCAGGATAAGACAGGCCACAGGGCCCCGGGAGGGGATGTCACTCTGTGTCCTGTGGGTCCTGCATGTAGTGTGTCAAAAGTGATTTGTGGAGTAGGTGTGAACAGGAGCTGTTTTTATCAACAAAGCAATTGCTGTCCTGATGAGGGATTGCAGAGATAGCAGAAACAGGAGAACATTCTTTTACTTCTTACACTTCAGAGAATGCCCATAAAGACCGCCAGCAGCAGCCTCTACAGGCAGCAGATGTGAGAGTGTGGTACCAGGCTGAGCAGAACTTTCAGGTGATTATTTTTCTTTCTGCTCTGACTTTGCTGGGTACTGAACAGAATACTTGTATAATTTCAGCTGTGAAACTTCTCTCTCCCAGCAGAGGCACCATGGACAAGGTAATGGAGCCTCCCAAAAATTCTAGGTCCTCCTGCTTGTATTCCCAACAATCTGCTGAATGGCACTGGGCAGAGGTGTCTGGCTAGCTGCAGCAAGGGCCACTGAGCAGAGCAGGCTGGAGGCCAGCGAGACCAGCTGGGAAACACGTGTGCATACTGGCCCACACTTTGGAGGGCCACCCCATGTGCCTCCCTGTGTCCCAGCTGCCTCTGCCAGCCCTTCCCATTGCTGGCAAAGGGCAGAGAAGACAGGCATCCTTCTTGGAAGGGCCCTGCATTTCCTCCTGTGAGGGCTGGCAATTCTGGAGGCAGCTTGAGAGCAAGATGCTCGTTTGAGCGAGAGGTGACAAGTCCTGGGAGCGCCCAGCAGCTCCAGGCTACTGCCATGAGCGAGAAATGCAGTTGTTTGTACAGTTGCTCTCTTTTCCAATTGCCATTTGTTTGTAGACATGTCACAGCAGATGCACCTCACCAGTACAACAGATACTTGGACTCATTTGCAGCTGGCACCAGTAAATGTAATCCAGCTAACCAAACACTCTGTTTATCAGAGTTGTCACAAAGATTTGTTAATTCCCATTGACAGAAGGGCTTTCAGGATCGTCTGTAATAAGGAAAGAGGAAGAACTTTTAATTTATAGACAAAAAAGAATGTGATCCAGAGAATACTGAACCCTGCCCTTAACAAACGGGTGTTCAGCATTCAAACAAAGCCCAGGCAGAGGGCAGGCAGTGAGGAGGTGAGCTGTACAGGAAGGAAGGCAGGGCTCAGGCAAGGCCAAGCTTTCTGCAGATGCTATTGGGGTTTCACCTCCCGGGTGACGGATGGCTCCTGCCCGGGCAGCAGCTGCGCCGGCCCACCGAGGGCAAACGTGGACACACGGTTCCCTGCAGCACATGGCCCGTGTCCAAGGAATCTGGTGGCAACCAGGTCCCAAACAGAAAAGGAGGTGGCTGTGCTCACAGTCCAGTGGGGACTGGCTGCCAGAGGAAGCTGCAGATACTAGAAGTTTCCATGATTTTTATTTACTGAGGAACAGCTGGAGAGGCTTTTGGGAGCCAGGCTTATGCTGCCTTTGCCTCCTGAGATGCCTCCTTACAGCGTCTGCTGGCTTTGGGTATGGGAAAGGGGGACACTTGGTTGTTTAAATTCTAATTCTGGCCTGGCCATAATTGATTGTTCCATTCTTAGCTATTTTAATTTTTTTTTCTTAGTTTACAAATGATGCTTTCTATTGCTCTTGTCTTCTTTCCCTGTCACTCCCCTACACACACACACACACACACACACACACAGTGTGCCATCAAATTCTGGGATGCACCAAATACATAAATACACTACAGAAACCACACCTGGGGCAGGGTGGGGGAGGCTCAAACTTGCAATGCTGGTTTGAAATGAAGCATTGAACAGCCCTTTGAAAAAGAAAGTAGATTGACTTGAGGAAGACATTCAGGAAGAAATGGAAAAGGATGGTACTGAGTCATCACTGCCTTCTCACATCTGCTGTCGTGAGCATGCAGAAGCCCTTGGCCACTGCAGGGAAGAAGACTCAGGGCCTGCAGGACCGCCTGGCCTGCGCAGTGTGGCTGTGTCCCTGGGACTGGCAGGAGGCAGGAGCGTGGAGCTGCCCTGTGCTGGGCTCCAGCCCGGCTGGCTGGCTGCCTGCAGGGCGCAGAATGGACAGATAAGTAAGTGGTGCCAGTGAGAGCCATCGCTCACTTTGCCTGTAAACAGAAACCTCTTTACTGGGAGACTGGGGTACAAAAGTGGGAGCAGGTTTCCCCAGTGTGTTTGGGTTTCAAGATAAAGTGTTGGTCAGAAAGCAGGTGGAAGCGACCCTGTGAGATGCTTCCCAGCTCACCCGTTGACTTGCTGTCTGTTCTGAGCCCGCTTCTCCAGCCTCTTTGTGCCTCAGTTTAGGCATTTGTAAAACAGCAACAGCCTCCTGCCGAAGCCTGTCACTAAACATAGCCCATTTGTGCTGGGAGAGTCACGTCGTGAGACAGAAGGCCCATCACACACTGCTGGGAGAGGGGACTCGATGAGTCACGGCACAGCACCAGCTCTGAAATTCATGAGATGCCTGAGTTCACAGTCAAAAAAATTCAGTGTTTAAAACAAAAAAACAAGAGAGGAAAATTCCTCTATGTCCTGTCTCTGGGGCAGCACCTCCTGGCCATACCTGTCAGGGTCTGAACCATGCAGCCAGCAGAGCCTGTCTGTGGCTAAGCCAGCGAGCTCTGTGCATGGGGACAGTCCTGTGTCTGCCTGCCTGGCAGAGCAGTTGTTGGTGCGTGGCAGGGCACAAGCCAGCGTGAACAAACCTCTGCTGCCAAAGATGAAGACATGAGGTTGGAGTCAGGAGAGCTGCATTTCCCTGAAAAGCAGTCAGGGCTGGAGAAGGTGGCATCACTCCTCAGCAAGGTGCTCTTCACCCCATGCCCACCAAGGCCACAGAGGAGTTCAGTCTCCCCAGCCTGTGTATTGAGCCACTCAGCTAGCAGTGCCAGCAGGTGACGTGGCAGCGTCCTTGGGGACACTCCCTCCAGTGCCCTTTGGGTCCCTGTTTCCAAGAGCTGATCCCCTTTGCATTTCAGGTGAATCACAACCTTTGGTGCCTGGCTACAGCAGCACATCTTGCTGGGCATTGGCTGCAGCCACGCAATGTGATTCCCACTGTCACTGCTTCCTCCTGGATAAAATCCAGATTGAGCATGTCAAAACCAGACTAAACATGCAATGAAAAGCAAACAAAGCAAGCATCCAATAGTTTCAAACAACAGATAGCAAAGCACCAGGAGAGAGATTATCTGTTGAGAACTAGTGCTGGAATTTGCCTGCCTATGTATGTATTTATGTTTACACATGCAAGTCTGTGTATATATACGCACCCAGGCATATGCCTACTGCACATAGCTAGAGAACAAGAGAATTAAATGTTGTACATGCTAGGGCACTTAAAGAAATGGAAAAACAACTCTGTACAGTAAAGGGTCTAAAAGTATTTTCAGCATTTCTTAGTCGGCCTAAGAGAATCTCTCACATCTATCCCAAAGCAATAAAGCAAATCACATGCTGATGCTTTCCCTGCCTCCAGTGGCAGCTGAACCTTCACCTGTGTAATAAAAAAATGTCCTCAGTTTAATAACAAAGATCATTCATCTGCCCTGTGAAAGTACCACCAGGTCTCTCTTTTTCAGTCTCAGACTGAGAGAGGGGAGTGAGAGGAGACGATCCATTTGTGCAGAGGTTGTTCTTAGGCCAGTGCAGCTCTCCAGCACCCACATCCCAGCCTGCCAAGATCTTCAGCAGCTGTGATGGGGCCAGTCCTGGGGGATGCTGAAGCCCCCCAAAAGGCAGGTCTTTTGTAAGCCCTGTTGGTACTGGGGTGCCAAAGCCACAGCATTCCCCCCTCACATGCAGCCCACAGATATGGCCATTTTAAGGCCACTGCTGACCTTGGTGTTCTCAGTATTGCTGATGTTGTCTTTGAAAACACTGGCTCACTTTGGATTTTGGCCTATACTATATTCCATGCCAGATCAGGATCTGGCTTCAGGTAAGTTTAGAGCTGAATCCCTCTCCACAACCCAGGAAATATTTTATCTTTACTATGAATCCAAGCTTGAAAGGGAACTGATGTATTTAAACACTTGTAGGACAGTTCTACAGTAAATCTGCTTGAAGCACTTCCACCTTCCCTACATCTGGCAGCCTCTTCCCACTGTTGCTGCACCCCACTGCAGAAGAAGTTCAGCAGTGTTCCAGAGAGAATTGACTCAAGGGTGACTTCAACATGCCTGAGATCACCATGTTTGTAGATAATCTAAAAGGCAAACCCACATGTCTTCAAGGCCAAAGACCATCATAAGAGCTAAACCAACTCCCTAGAGTAAATCTGGCATGCCCTTGGCCTTCAGAGCTGACAGACTCCACTCCTGAGCGAGAACAAAGTCCTGGGCTGTAAATTAGCACCTTCCCCAACATTTCCAGCACAAGGTTACAGCTGGTCACTAACGCATCTGTGCCTGCCCTCGATGTTCTACACAGCTATCTATTTAGGCTGCTCTGCATAATTTAAGAATCAAAACTAAACACTATGTTACCTACAGCCACATCATCTTAGATGAGCTTAAACAACTGTGAAATTCCTGTGATCTATTAAAAGCAACATTCAGTGCATGCATTAATCAACAGATGCTCAGTAGCTGTGCATCAGAAAACCACAAGTGAGAAGCAGCCTGGACTGCCTCCTGCCAAAATTATTACTTTCCTTGTGACCAAGTCCTTGAAACACCAAGCGCACGGCGATGCTGGAGCGGTGCCTGGCTTGGTTACCTCAGCGGCACTAACACGGACTGGCCCCTTCTCACTGGAAACAACAGGTCAAACGAGCAGTGGTATTTCCTGCTGATGAGTCACAGATGAGACATGAAAATCACCATCTCTTCACACAGGACACTGGAGTTATAATTTGGTATCACCTGTGATTACTTCACCCAGAGTGTGCTGTGCTGAGCGTGTGTGTGCAGCACTGCAACTCAGAGGGCAGGAGACAGTTCAGAGTGGCTGACCGACTGCTACGTGCTGCTTGCTGCAATTTCCTGTTCTCACACAGTAGCCCGACCCAGCAGCCCTTGTTGCCT
Organism: Motacilla alba alba; assembly: GCF_015832195.1. Classification (NCBI taxonomy): domain Eukaryota; kingdom Metazoa; phylum Chordata; class Aves; order Passeriformes; family Motacillidae; genus Motacilla; species Motacilla alba. Next base: position 14,876,325 of record NC_052035.1, on the reverse strand, counting down.
CCAACTGATGCTCCCCCGCTCTGATGCTCCCTGGGACCCTTGTTCTCCATCTACCTTTTTCCCTTTTCCTGGTTTTTTTTTTTTCCCCTCAGATCCTGGCCTTTGTGAGGTTCAGTCCTGGGTTTGTGTTTATGTTGCCAGGCCTCTGCTTTCCTGGCTAAATCTTCCTCCCTTCCACATCCCTTCCTGAATCCTTCCCGTGGCTCCCAAACCCCGTCTGTGGTTTCCTTTTGGCCGTGGCCAGCAGGCACAGAGAGGACAAGGTCAGTCACCTCCTGAAGACTTACATCTGTACTCATCCCTTTTCTGCACCAGTCCCTCATGATTAAAAACACATGACAGCTAAAAGGCCAGTAAAACAAAACAAGTGTGGAGCGTTTTGATCACACCAGTTGAAAAATTCAAGGAACAAAAACAACCCAAAAAATGAGGCTGAGGCCAAGGCCAAAACCAAGAAAACCCCAAACAAAACAAAAGCAAAGGAATAGCAAAGAAAAAGCAAACCAGTACAATTTCTGGCCTTCTTTCTCAGGCCAGATGACCTACTCATTATGCCAAACACAACTCACATGACTAGAAAAGAGAGTTTTAAGATTTTCCTTGTTCTGCACCAGCCTGGTACAGAACTGAACATTGCTCTGGTGACAAGGGCAGGAGCCCTTCGCCACTGGTGAAGATCACACAGGACTCCAGGCATGCCCTTTTCCCTGACCAGCTGGCTTTTCCACCATTGTCTGACTGGATTTTAAACCACCAGGAATGGACACAGCTACTCCTGCCTCAGATCAGTGTGGGCACGTCTACAAGGGAAGAGGAGCAGACACCTGCCATGGCTCCAGCTACGAAGTGCAACTCAGGGGCTTCCAGCTGCACAAAAGAAAGAGTTGTTCTTCCTGAGAGTGGTGCAGCACGAGGACAGGTCTCCCAGAGCAGCTCCACCCACGATCCATCCATAGAGACATTCCATTCCTTAGACATTTTAAAAATTTCTCTGGACAAGACCCCCAGCAACCTCCTCTGACCTTGAAGCTGGACCTGCTGTAAACAGAGGATGGGCTGGAGCTCTCCAGAGGTGCTTTCAATAATATTTTTCCCTGATTTTTAGGATGACAGAACAATGACCTGCCAAAGAGGACTGGGCTGCACAGCTGGGGAGTTTCTTCCTATCCTGTGACCCAGAGCACGAGGTGTACTGCATGGAGGAGAGAGGCACATGGCCCGCTCTGTGCTTCTCTGCCACAATCCCACCAACTCTCTCAATCCCTTTCAACAGAACTTCTGGCTTTTTCACTGTGCTTCCCAGAAAAGCAAATAAAAACCCCCAAAGTTATTATGAGCTAAGGCCATGCGAGTTTGCGGAAGATTAATTTCTTCTTAGAGGCATTCTCAAGGGAAACACCTTTTAGTGACCAGCTACTTCCAGCCATCCTTGGCAAACTCTGAGTTTTAATTTTCACAGAAAAAAAGGAAGACAGTATTCACAAGGAAATTTCCTGTGTTTCATCAGCTTAAGTGCATCTCATTCTGGATCAAGCTTCATTATTTATGGATGAAGCCTTGTTCAAAATCTCTACTGCAGTATATAATGAAAACTGAGATCAAAAAGCAGAAGAGCCTGAGTTTCTGATGTGTTGGAGGCCTGCAGTCCCCCTGTTTCCAAGTGGAAGAAGATGTGCGCATCACTCTGGAAATCAGCTTGCACCACTTTGCAAAGTGCCAGTCTCATTTTTCACTGGCACCTGTGAGCTCTCAGTAACCCCATGAGCTGTGCCTCGGCTGAGGCCGTGCACTCTGCCCCAAATGCTACTGGGATGTAGAGAATGAGTTAAAGCAGGTGGGATTAGCAAACTGCACATCATCGGAAATTCGCCAGTGTGGAAAAAAGCCCTTGGTCAGAACCGTGGTAAGACTATCTAAGTAGGTCACAACAAAACCACATCAGATGAGCAAAGGAGGTGTAGGTTCAGTCTGTCAACATGAAACCAGACGTTCTCCAGCTCTGCCCTGCCAGTAACACGGTGAGAAAGAGCTGCTGTCCTAGTCACTGGTTTTTAAAATCAGGCATGTTCATGCGTTCAGGTGGCTTTCACTTTAAGTCAATGAGTGTCAGTGCCATTAATCTGAAATTTCATTTGATTAAGCTCACAGATGATATTTCAGAGGGCCTTTAAAACAATCTGAGGTATTCAAATCAATAAGTGTGTTTGTACAGCTCCCCTTTTATTTCCTGAGCTAGTCAGACCAGAAATCAAAGAAATGCATGCGATGCTGCTGTACACTGTCCCATGTCCCCGTCAGCCCAGCATCCTGAGCTTGCACTGGATGGATGGATGGATGGATGGATGGATGGATGGATGGATGGATGGATGGATGGATGGATATCCTCAAATGACTTTATAAGCAGAAAGGTGCTAATCAGCCTTATTTTCCAGGACGCACAGGAGACTTTAGTGACCAAACCCTAGCAGCAGCCTGGTCAAGGAGGGCATTTGAACTTAGACCAGATAAAGCTGGTCTAAATGTTATTTTAATTTGCTGATTAAAATCGCTAATTAATTACTCACTGCTATTTTAATTCAAGGGCATTTTTATGCTGATTTTGAGGCAGCAGCCTTCTGATTCAGCTCAGTGGGACGTGCCTGAGGCTTTGCTGCTGCTGTAAGGCCAGGCTGTGGCTGGAGGTGGGAGCGGTGGAGCAGCTGTGCCCTGCACAGGTCAGCTCGGCCAGCAGGAAGGGTTCCGGGAGGGGAACGCGTCAGATTGGAAAATCAGGATCCACTTCAGCCGCGGGCACCGCAGAGCAGGCCTGGTGTGACACTTGGCAGGCATTTCAGCCTGGCGTCCAGAGCAGCCTGGGAGCCAGCCTGTGCCGCTCTGACCGCAGCGGTGGCTCTGGGGACAGAACATGAGGGTTACTCTGAGGGACAGGACACCACGGCGGCTCTGGGGACAGGGAGCAATGGCGGCTGTGGGGACAGGGAGTGATGGTGGCTCTGGGGACAGAACATGAGGGTTACTCTGAGGGACAGGACACAATGACGGCTCTGAGGGACAGGACACGATGGCGGCTCTGGGGACGGGGAGCAATGGTGGCTCAGAGGAACAGGACATGATGGCGGCTCTGAGGGACAGGACACGATGGCGGCTCTGAGGGACAGGTCATGCTGGCGGCTCTGGGGACAGGACACAATGGCGGCTCTGAGGGACAGGACACAATGGTGGCTCTGGGGACAGGTCACGCTGGCGGCTCTGGGGACAGGACACGATGGCGGCTCTGAGGGACAGGACACGATGGCAGCTCTGAGGGACAGGACACAATGGTGGCTCTGGGGACAGGACATGATGGCAGCTCTGAGGGACAGGACACGATGGCGGCTCTGGGGACAGGGAGCGATGGCGGCTCTGGGGACAGGTCACGCTGGCGGCTCTGGGGACAGGACTCGCTGGCTGCAGCCGCCGCCCCCGCCGGCAGGGGGTGCCCCAGGCGCCGCCGCCCCGGCGCGCGTTCACGTGGCGCTCCGGGGGCGCGCGCCCGCCGCCGCCCCCGCGGCCGTTCCGCCGCCGCCGCGCGCGGCCGGACGTGCCCGCCCGAGCGCCGGAAGCGGCGGCGGCGCGCGGGGCGCCGTGGGAGCGTGAGCCCGGCAAGATGGCGGAGTGAGTGCGGGGCGGCGGGGGGCGGCCCGGGGCTGCGGGCCACGGTCGCGCCGTGCCGTGCCGTGCCGTGCCGTGCCGTGCCGTGCCGTGCCGTGCCGTGCCGTGCCGTGCCGTGCCGTGCCGCGCCGCGCCGCGCCGCGCCGTGCCGGCCGGGATCGGTCGCGCTGCGCCGTGCGGCGCCGTGCCGTGCCTGCCGGGGATGCCCGTCCCCTCAGCAGCGGCTCGTGGTGCCGTGCGATGAGCGGTGCGGTGCCACTCGCGGTGCCGTGCCACTCGCGGTGCCGCTCGCGGTGCCGTGCGATGAGCGGTGTGGTGCCACTCGCGGTGCCACTCGCGGTGCGGTGCCACTCGCGGTGCCACTCGCGGTGCGGTGCCACTCGCGGTGCGGTGCCACTCGCGGTGCCACTCGCGGTGCCGTGCGATGAGCGGTGCGGTGCCACTCGCGGTGCCACTCGCGGTGCCGTGCGATGAGCGGTGCGGTCCCACGCGCGGTGCGGTGCGATGAGCGGTGCGGTGCCACTCGCGGCGCGGCGCCGAGGGCTCGGTGCTGCAGGCGGCGGGCACGGGCCGCAGGGCCGGAGGTTCTGCCGGGTGCGCCGGTCACGGCCTCGGTGCCGGGCTCTCGCTGCTCGGCGGGACGGGCGCTGCGGTGCAATAGCGGCTCCGGGAGCAGGAGCTGCCGGGGTTTGTCTGCTCAGAGTGCTTTTGGTGGTCGCCGGTGCGGCTCAGTGTGATCTGGCGGAGGTCGGAGTGTGTGTATCTGCAGTGGGCTTCGTCGTGCTGCTCCCATCCAGTGTAATCACATATTGTATTGTCCTGACAGGTCTGCTAACGCCACCCACGAAGTCATCAATGCCACCCTCCACGCTCTGCTGGCTGCTACTACCAAGCTGGTGGCACCTACACCTCCCAAGCCCATCCTTCCAGTTCAGACTGGAGTCCAGGCACAGCAAGAGGAACAGTCCAGTGGCATGACGATTTTTTTTAGTCTTCTTGTTATAGGTGAATGATGAACTGAAAGTCTGTTAATCTCTGTTAACTGTAGTCTGTCTGAGCACATAGGCCAACCCAAAATCATAGTGGTTTATTTCTTCTCTGGTTCTCTCTGAGAAGTGGGATTTTGCACAGGCACAGGGATTTAAAACATTTATGGTGGTGGAAGCCTCTGCTTACACTGGTGCTTCTTGGTTTATTGCCAAAGTGAAGTTTACTAAATCATTAGAAGTTTGGTTGTGTATTTTAAAATACTACTTAAAAGTATATTTTTCTGTTTTCCAACACTCCTGAATCTCCATTTTTTCCCCTTCACAGCTATTTGCATCATATTGGTGCATTTACTGATAGAATACCGGCTTCATTTTTTACCAGAGAGCGTGGCTGTTGTTTCCTTAGGTGAGTAACCATGACATTTTCATGTTGCACTTGTGTTACTCCAGGGACTGTCAGCAGTGTGCACTGGAGATAATGCTGTGTTGGGTGTTAGCCATCACCAGAAAGATACAGCACACTGGCTGCAGTGAAGAAAACAGGTACTTCTCAGAGTTAAATTGCTTGAAGAAATAAAGAAATGAGCATGCACGCAGAGACTGGCCCAGGAAAGTGACACCTGTAGGGATGTCACTGCCTGAGTTCTTTGGCATCTTCCTCTGGTTTGCATCCTCAGGGTAGGACAAGATGTGCAGCACTCCCTGATCATGAGGCTCCAGCCTTCCCTTTGGGCTGGTACATGTGTGGATATTGGTGTTGGGAGATTTATATCTGAGTGTGGGATTTTAATGCAGCTGGGGACTGCAACTCTCCCAAAACCTCCCCTGGACTGCCAGATCCTTAGCTGTCCCAGCAGAACCATGACAAGAGCTCTTCCTATGGCTAGAGTTAAAAGAGTGACACCCTTCATGGAGATCAAGTGTGTACTTCATTTGGAGTAAATTTGGAGTATTTCTGAGCCTATAGTTTTATGTCAGGGTAATTTCATTTATTCGTATGCTGTTGCTCCTGATTTATAAATGTGTAATTGAGGAGCAAATCAGGTAAAATACATTCATTATTTTCTCTGCTTCTGTCTGATTTAAAGAACTTGGTCTGAGTGTTCCCAGCACCAGTTTTTCAGCTGTGACTTGTTTGCGAGATTCTGTTACATTTTTGCTTCTCTTGGTGGTGATGCTTTCACTGACAGTTCTTCTAAAAATGCTACAAGCAGACAAAGACTCTCAGTTATAATCCTGAGGCAGATTGATTTTATAATCAAAGGCAGATTACGATATTACTGGTTGAGCAGATAGGTTTTTTTTGATTTTGGGCTGAGCTGGTACCTTCTCTCATGTTTCTTAACTGTATTTTTACTCAGTTCCTCAACTGGAGCAAGTGAGCTTGTTGGTGCTTGTCAGTAAGTTAGGATTCCTGGAATGCAGGGATCTCCTTGCATCTGGGGTGCTAGATTGAGAAAAGCTGAGAGCTGTTACTTGGCAGAAAGAGAAGCATGTTTTCCAGCAGTGGGACTCCCTGGATTGCTAGATAACTGTGTGTGCTGGAGACCAACCATGTTCCTCACAAAGTAGATTTTGGAGCTTCAAGCAGCATTTACTTGCAAAGCCCTAAGTGAGTTTCAGTATTTCTGTTCAACAGAAGAACAAACAGGCGGGTGAGGATCCTGTCCTAGTGCTGGGTGCTGCACACTCCCCTCACTCATGGCAGCATCATCCAGCAGACTTTGTGCCTTTATGGTCCTGACACGGATCAGAGCTGCTGCAGCCCATCCTGACTCACTTTGTCATCCTCACAGGAACCACCCGCTTGTGTCACTGTTGACACACTTCTCTTCCTTCCCTCCTTGCATTATTGCTGTGGACAGGTGAGGTGTCTTGTGAATGCATCTCCCAGTGTCCTGAGAGCTGCCAAAAGAACATCGCTGTCCCTTCAGTATCCTCCCCCTTTGTACACAAAACCCAGGTACAGGGTATTGGTTTGGCTTCAGTTACCATGGCTGCTAAACAGCTAATCTAAATTTAAACAAATCCCCAATATAAAATGCAGCAGTATAGTGATTGCTCTTGCTGGCATAGTTTGGGATTTTTTTTGCAATCATTCTGTGTATCCTGGGCAGTGTAGAGCAGGCCAGCTTGTGTCCCTGCTCCTGAGCTGTGCAGAGCAGCAGGGGCACAGACATTCTCCTCTTTCTGTTTCTTGTCACTGGCTTCTCAGCTGCAGGAGAAGGGTTTTAGCTGTTGGATTTAGTGTTGGTGTGTGCTGTGCTCCTGTGAGCCCCAACAAGAAACAGGAAAGCTCCTTGCCAGGGCTGTCGCTGCTGCTCAGGGTGGGCCAGGAGGAGCAGTGCTGCATCTCTCGTGCTCTGCTCGGAGGCCGTGCAGGAGCCTGGAACAGGCTGCTCAGGTGGGTTTGGGGTGGAGCACAGCAGTCTGTCCCCCAGTGAGGCGATGGGACCGCAGCAGATGCAGTTCCTGTGAGTCAGCAGGGTGTCAGGGCCAGCAGCAGCCCAGGGAGCTGATGTCCTGTGTCATTTCAGCCTCACGGAGTGGTTTATAGGCACGGTCATGTGTGCATACCCTCAGCCCTGGTGAGTGCAGCCCCCGTGTGATCCCTGCAGGGCCGGCCCAGTGACCCTCTGGCCCTGGTAGTGCTCTGCACAGCTGCAAGAGCACAGCTTCAGTTTCAGGTATCCAGTTTTGCCAGCAGTGCCAGTAGTGAGGTGTGTCCTGTTTTGACTTGTAAATTTAGCAAACCCTCTCAGGAAGTGATTGAAGGCTAATAAAAGTGGCAGCAGAGAAGAGAGGTATGATTTTCACAAGTATTTTTCCTCCCATTGTCTAAGCTGCTCGGAAGCTTCTGGTTTATGTTTTCTTGAGGGTGTGTCTCTCCTGGTGGACAGGGTGGGAGTGCATTCTCTGAGGCTGGATTTTGATCCTCATCCTTATAAGCTGCTGGAATTTTGTTGGTAAAAATAGTTTGCAGAAATGTTTTTTCTCTTTGATTTGTTACTGAGTATTAACGTGTTCTCAGGAAAAATAAAGGTTGGTTGCAATAAGAAAATGCCTATAAAATTTAAAAAAAAAATGAGGTATAGATTAACTGTTACAAACTCACCCTTCTAATTAGCCCCTCGACAAAACTGACCTGCCTGATTTAATAGAAACAGCTGATCTAAACCTGCACTCATTCATTTAGTAATAAAGAAAGAGTAGTTTGTAAATGCATGTGGCATGTGAGTGGCTGTATCTGCATTCTGTCCTTCAAGGAACAGCAGACCTTCGATGTTCTTTCATTTATGTTTTCCTCTTCCTTTCCATAGAAACCCTTTCATGGAACAATTATTTCCACCCTCTGGGAGCGATGCCTTCCCAGATTTTTGTATAAAGGAAGGCTTAGGCCTCATGGCTTTGTGTGTGTGACACATCCATCAGCAGTAATCCATGTGATTCTGTTTGTGAGACTCTTTTGTTAGCTGCAGCATGAGAAGAGGCCTCATGAGTTACAGAAAAGCACACTTAACATGAGTTACAGGAAAGCATACTTGAAGCTTCTCAGACACTCTGTACCTTTCATTTGGAGTATTTGGCTTCTCTCCCACTGTTGGACTGTGAAGTCTCCACTCTGCAAATTATAAAACACAACTATGCAGAGGCACAGATCTGAAATCTGGCTGAAGACAAGTTCCCTGTTACTGCTTGAAAACAATTAATGACAGTTCATGAGTTATCTTCGTGACTTCCAGGAGAAATCTTGTAGCAGTTTTATGTTTGGGAGTTTATGTTTTGGGAGGAAAGAGTGCTATAACCTTTAACCACTGAGTTTGCAGCAGCCTTGATAAAATTCTATCTTCTGTATTCACATTATTTCTACATGACTTAAACAGTGTGTAATTCATTTGGAAAATAGTTCTGACAGGATCTCCACCCTGATCAGAGTTTGTTGCCTTCTTCATTGCCAGCAAGTGCTATGATTTCGTTCAAACAAAATTCACTTCTGTGGAGAAGACTGATTTCATTTAAGCTGCTTTAACTGAAAATAATATTGAAGTGACATGAAGCACAGATGCCTAACTCATAACTTCCTGATTCTTCAGCAAGAAAGGTGAAATTTCATTTGAGTGCAGCTTAGATGAGAAGTGGTTTTGAGTAGTTAAGCCTGTTATCTTTCTGAACCAGTGAGCATCACACTCTCAGTAGGTCTGTTTGGAGCTGGGATATCCCAAGAGACAATCTGTTGTGCAGGGGAACTCTGCAGTTCTGTAACGTATTGGAAACTGGGTATTTGGGGATTAAACCCAAAAGCACCCAGTGTTTTCATGGTTTAGGAAAGAAATGAACTTGCTGCACTGTGTTTTGCCTTGTTTTCACTTCTAAAACTTGGAGAGCTGATAAACAGTGACACATTTTGTTGCTATTTCAGAATGTTTTCTTATTCTCTCCTAGGTATCCTTATGGGAGCTTTTATAAAAATCATAGAGGCTCAAAAGCTGGCCAACTGGAAGGTATAGTTGTAACAATTAATTTTCAATTGTAGAAAAATCCCTAAATCTTACAAAAAAGGCTTTGTAATACTTGATGTTTTAGAGGGCAAGTCCTGGCAGAGGTTTCTCCAAGAGCTGAAGTCTCCAGCAAAGCAAGGGTTTTGCCTCCTACTGTTTACCCACATTATCAAAGCAATGAACTCTTCACTATTCCTGCTTTAATTTAAAATCTTGCAGCACTTAAACTATGATTTTGTTTCACAGCACTGAACAATTTATTAGATCAGTGGACTGATTGAAGTCACAGTGGTTTGAATTGCCAGTTCTAAACAGGATTTATATCAGCCAGCTGAACATCTTGGTCTGAGTAGTGAATTTTAATCCTAGCTTGAAATTTTATATTTCTTGGCCGTTATTGCCCTAAAGGAAACTCTTTTTCTCCTTAGTTGAAATACATTAAAATGCATAGATTTTCAATCTGATACAGCTTTTGAACTACGTATTATACTTTTTTTTTTGTCAACTAACAACACTGGTTCTGTGTACACTTGTTTAAACAATTACACAGCTCAGCAGTTGTGTTGAAATACTTCATTTTTACATATGAAGTCATTAGAAGCAGTGGGGGCTGCAATAGTTAGTGCTTCTTCTCATGATTTGTGTCAACTGGATTTGACTTAAAATTGAAAATCAGTTAAATGGCCACAACATCAGCATTTTAAACTAGTTTCTTATGGATTAAATGAAATCATCTGAGTAAGATCATGCATGTAAGAAGGAAAAAGAAAGCTCCATGCTCTGATTGGAGCACTTGTTCTAAACGCAGCAAATACTGATCACAGCTGATGAATGACATGGGGGTTTTCTGGGCAGTGTTGGGCACATCTAGGGGGGCACTGGGGAGCTGTGCTTGCTTGTGTTGTCAGCCAAGGTGGAAGGCCACATGTGAGGTGTGGATATCACATTATTATTTTTTTATTTATTTTCACTGTAATAAAGCTTAGGTTTTAACATAGGCTGTTGTAATGTTAGATCAATAATTATGGACTTCATTACATGGTTATAAATTGTTCTAAATTTACTAAATACCTTTTGTTTATCTGATAAGATAAAAAATGCAATATTTAACTGCAGGCTGTATCCCTGCACAAAGCAAATCTTGGATCATATCCCTGCCCTGGAAACTTTGCTGTGTAATTTCCAGTGGTCACGCCTTTGTAAGTGTTCGTTCAGGTTCACCACTAAGACCTTGTGCTTGCTGGTAGTTCTTGGCTAGCACAGCTGATAGTCAGTCCTCATGTTTTATTTCCCTCTGCTTCCTTGCAGCACAAACCCAGTCCTTCCTTTCCATTGCTCTCAGTTCCTTGTCCAGCCCTGGTTTCAGGGGCTGCAGTGGAGTGCAGGCTCAGCTCTGGGGGTGGCTCAGGTGCTGACAGGAGCAGGCAGTGTCAGCATCCACTCAGGGGCTTTTGGGGAGTGCAGGCTCAGCTCTGGGGGTGGCTCAGGTGCTGACAGGAGCAGACAGTGTCAGCACCCACTCAGGGGCTGCAGTGGAGTGCAGGCTCAGCCCTGGGGGGTGGCTCAGGTGCTGACAGGAGCAGGCAGTGTCAGCATCCACTCAGGGGCTGCAGCGGTTCAGTCCAAAGGATGAGTTTAGTTTGCTAAGCCCCCCAAATCCTTTAAGATGATTATCACTGGTACAGGCAGGAAGGAGACTTTAAAGAGATGAGTGCCTCTGTTTTGAAAGCTGGTGTTGGAACAGAGCAGTCCATCAGCTGTTCACCCTGGGTTTAAACAAGTTAGTCGGTGCTTGCGGAGGTGACAGCTCTGGGAGGGAGCAGGTGGGTGAAGAGACTGGCTCCTCAGCTGGGATTCATTGGCCTTCTGTGCCTGCTCTGCCAGCAGCAAAACCAGGGTGCCAGGCTGGGGGTACAGCATGAGCAGCGTTAGCCAGGGTATGAGATAAGTGACAAAGACTGAGGACACAAAAAAATAGCATCTTACCTCATGGTGGGTTCCATTTATATCACTGTGATGGCAAAAAGGAGTCATCGGAATAGTGCCACTCCATTCAGGCAGAAATTACATTTGCTGAGAAGAATCCAGCCTCAGGCCCCTCGGGTGGTGCGTCACCTGAGCCTGGTCACCTGCAGGGCACTGGGCTGATGGTGTGGTTTTCTTGTCAGGTGATGAGTTTTCCAGTGAAACTGCTTGGTCCCAGTTAACCAGTTCTGTTCAAACAGTGGCCAAGAGGTCCCTGTTCCTTGGCAGTCCTTACACACTTCAGACTCTCAGATAAAGTGGAGACAGGAAGATTTTTCCTTTACCATAAATAACCTGTTTTCTATGCAGCTTTTTTGGAGACAGTAATTTAAAATAAGTAACTCCTAGTTTTCTATCACTGGGTTGAAAAAGAACAATAGAAGTAGCAGCCCTGGAATAGTCTACTGTTCTTCAGTCTGGTACTTCATGATAAGAGGGGAGAAAGATTTTTCATTTTCCATCACTATTTTTTAACAGAATTTTTTGGGAAGATTTGATGTTATTTAAATAATGATGATATCCCTGAAATTATAATGAATTTTTTTTTCAGGAAGAAGAAATGTTTCGTCCAAATATGTTTTTTCTGCTTTTACTTCCACCTATTATATTTGAATCTGGATATTCACTGCACAAGGTCAGTCCCTGCCAGACACTCATTTTGGATGTTGAGGTTTGGTTTGGAACAGATTCTGCTTTTAGTTATCTACGTGAAGCTTAGGATAATTGCATTAAATTCCATTATATTAATGATTAGGGAATTGAGAGTGCAGAATTTAAACCTCTTCAACCCAGAGTGCAGGGAGTGTAGCTTGTTGCTGATAACTGAGTGCTGGCAAGGTGTCAGGTGCAGCACACACGAGGCTTTCCTTGGCTGGAGAGCTTTCTTAGCTCACCAGAGCTGTACAAGGGCTGCTGTGAAGGAGGAGAAGTGGGAAAGGTGGGGTCACTCCACAGCTAAAGGAGAGGAAAACATGTGAGGCTGTGAGCCTTGCCTGGGGGTCTCAGCTCTCGTCCTGGCCGAGGGGCTTTGGTGCTCCCTTGTGCAGCCCTTCTGCTCCAGCTGTGCTGCAGGAGAGGCAGGGAACAGTGGCCACGGTGATACCAGCAGCTGCTGCCAACACTGGAGGCTTTTCATACAAAATCACAAGCAGTGGACTAGCAGCTGGAAGTCTACAAGCCTTTTTTACATGCCCTGTCTCCAGCAGAGGGATTAACTCACACTTTTGCCAGGTGGGAAATATGTCTCAAGTGCTGGCGAATATCCAGCTGCTTGCCTGAGGATTGGGTTCTTGCTATGGTGCCAGACAGGGAGTCAGTCCTGGGAATGAGAGGAATTGCTGTTGTCCTCAGGAGAGCAGCAGTCTCTCGAGGCAGATGGTGTGGATGTGTGTCCTGGGGTACCTGGGACCACGCTGAGCCTCTGTAATCGGAAACCCAGTTGTGAGTTAGGATCTAATTAAATGGAAGCCCAAACAGGAGTTTTCCCTCAGGCCATTTGTGCTAATTTACTTATTTTATTACTGTGTTCCAGGGTAATTTTTTTCAGAACATTGGTTCCATCATTCTGTTCTCAGTATTTGGCACTGCAATATCAGCTTTCATTGTAGGTGGAGGAATCTATTTCCTGGGCCGGGTAAGACTTACTGCTTTAAAGCACTGAAGTTTATCTGCCTTGTTTGAAAGTCCCCTTTTCAAGAGCAGACAAATAGAGTGAAAGTGAGTTCCTGGGTCACAAAGTCCAGTTCTCTGCTCTCACAAAGGCAGTGTTACACACTCCCTTCCATGGGTATTTCTGGAGAGGCTGTGCAGTCTCCCTCCCTGGAGGTTCTCCAAAGCTCCCTGGGCACCATCCTGGGGAGTGTGTTCCAAGGGCCCTGTGGAGCTGGAGGGGTGGGGAAGGTGATCTCAGGGGTCCCTTCCAACCTGAGCCACTCCATGACACAGCACGTGTCGTGAGAAAAGCAATTAAGGCTTGTGTTTTACTTTTTTCTAACTTCCACAATCTTCCTGTTGGAAGGCTGTTCTAAAACCTGTGTTCCCTAGAGCCATGTTGTACTCTACAATATGAGGGTTTTTTTCTGTGTTCTGTGGTTTGGTGTTTCCCACTGGCTACATGTAGACACAGATATTTATCTTTTCTCTCCGAAAAAGAGAAGGCCAAGCATTGTATACTTTCCTCTTTGCCACTCAGATTTCTCTTCCTCTGAATGTCTTGGTTACCCTGCTCGCCTGACTCCGCTCCAGTTCCCTGATCTTGGGTGACCAGATTGTAGCAGTAGATTACAGTTGGAGGGCAGTGTTAAACTGGACAACATCACTACTGTGAACTTTTCTTCATAATGAGCTCAGGGTTTGATGAATAGTTTGGTTTTTAAGACCAGAAGAACACCACAGTAATTGTGATTATGTTCTACCTGTTCTTTCAGGCTGATGTAATTTATAAGCTCAACATGACAGACAGGTAAGCTCTTGGGGAAATGGTGTAGTATATGAAATAGAGCTTTCCTCAGGATAGCTGCGGGTGGGAAATGCACTACAGTTGGCCATCTCTTTTGGTCAATGTTTAGACTGCTGAGATTCAACATTGTGTTTGAAACTAAGAAACAGATGGAATAATTCTATACCCTGTTTATTACACCCTTATGTCCAAACAGTCCTGTATTATATTCCATTCTTTTGCATTCTAGTCTGTTCTGTGCTGTGCTCAGTGATTTCTTGAGAGAGATACTGGGTATTTTAACCAAACTTTAGATTTGTAAACCTTGATTAGCTGGTATTATTAATATATGTGATAAGGGTGTAACTTCCTTGTCCACATCCTCTCTTAAAAGACAGAATTTTTTCAGAATCAATAATGTAAATTTTTCAAGAACTTGTCAAGTGGCCAAGTTCTTTTGACTGGAAAGAAAGTTCTTTCTTATCACTCTGTAGAAACTGTGTATCACTGTGTAGTAACACAAATGGGCTTTGTTACTGTTGTTCATGTAAGTTACTAGGTAGCTGCTTTTCTTTCATCTAGTTTCCTCTTTTGCGTTCTCCCAGTTTTGCCTTCGGCTCTTTGATATCTGCAGTTGACCCCGTGGCTACTATTGCCATTTTCAATGCCCTTAATGTGGATCCTGTGCTTAACATGCTGGTTTTTGGAGAAAGTATTCTCAACGATGCAGTCTCGATTGTCCTGACCAAGTAAGTGCATTGGAGCCACTCATGATTATGGAAGCAGTCACTACTGTTTGTTTTCTGTTTGTTTTTTGGTCTGCAGTTATTCTTCCATTTTCCTTTGGAACAAATTGTGTATTTTGGGTGTCAGGCTGAATCTTGTGTGGTGTTTCTGTGTAAAAAGCAATCCAGAACATGAACTGCACGGGCAGAGGACAGTCAGTGGTGTCCTCATTAGCCTCCCTCAGTGCCTTATCTCCTAGACCCTAGATAATTGATTCTTTCTAGTTCCATTCACTATCAGCTCTCTTTCCATGGCAGGGTCTGGCAGCAGGAGCCCCACGTGTCCCCTGTCAGGCACAGCAGTGTTCACCTTCCCAGAGCTGCTCTGTCTCCAGCCACTGGCCATGCCCAGAGTGCCCCTGTGGCTGGGCAGGAGTGCAGCACGGCCGTGCAGTGGGGTTGTGGTTGTGCTGGGGCTGCAGGAAAGGGGAGCCTCCAGTATCCTTATCTTCTGCCTGTGATAATTCTTTGGGGCTGAAAGAGTGAAGGATGGATAGATATGTCTTCATCTTCTTGCTGAAGCCAGTAGATGTGACTGTGAATGTATAGAAGGAGCAGCTGTGCCAAGCAGGTAGTGAAGTCAGAGTCATTTTCTATTAATGGATTAATTGCTTTTATTACAGTTGTGGTGCTTTCAGGGAAGATACTGAAGGCTAAAAGCAGCCAAAAGAAACACTAGCTAGAATCTGTGTGTTCTTTGCACAGAATTTCATTAAATATATTCCTGAAATTCTAAGAGGTTTCTTCCCTTTCCTGTTAAGAGCTGCTTTGTTTTCCTTCAGTGACCTTCTTATCTCTCATCCACACCTAAATATTTGATGAGAGTTCTTCCTGTTCATTTGTTCTTCTCAGAGGATCACGTGAGGGATTTTTCACCACTGTAAAATGTGTTTTCTTTTCCTTCTCAAAGTTTGAGCATTGTTTTCAAACACTGGGCATCACCATAGCCTATTTACGCCATTCTGGGATTCTTCAGAGCAGCAATGCTGGATTTTTAGCAGAATTAGGTTTCCCTTTGGGGATTACACTGAGGCTTGATTTAACGTCTTTTGACATTCCTCTTGTTATATATATCACAGTAAAAGCCTTTTAAGAGTGGTAGCAACAAAGAAATGGGAGTCTTTTTTGTTGTTATGCTCAAAAGATGTTTGATATTTTTGGATCCAGGCTTAGAATGTATAACCATTTATTTTTATTTCTCTTTCAATTGTATCTAGCACAGCAGAAGGTTTGACAAGGGAAAATATGTCAGATGTAAGTGGATGGCAAACCTTTCTACAGGCACTGGGATACTTTCTCAAGATGTTCTTTGGCTCTGCAGCACTTGGCACACTTACTGGTCTTATTTCTGCATTAATATCCTTTGTTAATTTTGGTGATATATATGTACACTTTGGTGAACTGCAACATCCTAGTAGTATTTTTCTTCCTATCTTCAGCATTTCTTAGAGGATATTTCTTACAAGACATTATTTTGGTTTTATGTTAGTGTGCATGGGAGTGTATTAAAAGTGGCATCAAATTTTTATGAACATAATTAAGGTCTGAAATGTTGTATAATAGCTTATGTGCATTGGAGTGTTATAAGATATGGTAATTGTTTTGTAAATTCAAAATATATTAATTCCATTTCAATACCAATCCATTTTAACAAGCATATGGCTTCTTTTTCACATAAATAAAACAGTTAATTAAAAAGAAAAAAAAGCTGCTTTTCCCGGGGGCTTTGAGTCAGCCCAGCTCGTTTGTCCCTGTGGATCATGTGCAGGCAGCTGAATGCAGACACTGTTCTGTTTGCATTTACCCTGGGTTATATTTTGCCTCTTCCACTTCCATGAACTGGTTGCTAAACAACCCAGGAGCTGCCGTGCTGAGATCAGGAAGGCTGTTTGCTGCAGCCCAGACACCTCTGTTACTTCTTGGGCTGTTTAACGCCGGCTCTGCCTTCACTGTGTGACTCTGGGCTGTGCAGCTGGGCTTGGATCAGCTGGGACACACTGCCAAACACTTGGTTTGTAAACAGCAGGAGCGGGATGTTTGATTAAATACAGGCTTATTTCCCCTTTTGGTTCATCAGCCTAATTCAACAACCTTTGAAATTATTCCATACATCACAACAAAAGAGAGAGAGACAGATGTTCAACACTTCTTTGACTCGTATCTGAATTCTACTAAGAGAAAAGCAGCTTGTTTGCCCTTTGGAGTTACTTGTGCCTCAAAAGTATGTGATTTACCTGTTGTTATTGGTATTATAGAGGCACATCAATAAGAGATCTTTTCCTGTCTCTAGCTCTGTCTTCTGACAGACTTCTACCAGCAGTAGCTTCTGTAAGAAACATTCCTCTCAGAAGAAATTACTGATCTTTCCACCCTTGAGTTGAAGGCCCATATGTAGATTTTATTGGCTATTCAGTAGAGAGCTACATTAAGCATAATCATTGTTTTGTAATGGAATGAACATATAAAAATATTTCTTTGATTTATTTTTTTAATTTACTTTTTCCATAACATTTCTGTGTGTACGTACTAAAGCACATTGATTTAAGGAAGACACCTTCCCTGGAATTTGGGATGATGATTATCTTTGCTTACCTTCCTTACGGACTCGCAGAAGGGATCTCACTCTCAGGTGAGCAGCAAAACGAGTTCTGACCTCTCTGTGTGCTATGGTAAAATACTTGTGTAGCTGTAGAAGCTGGTTTGATAAGATTACTCCGGAGGGTCTCAGCAGTAAATCCTTGCAGAGTCTTGTGCTGACTGCCCCGTTCTTGCCCACAGGTATCATGGCAATCCTGTTCTCTGGCATCGTGATGTCCCACTACACTCACCACAACCTGTCCCCAGTGACGCAGATCCTGATGCAGCAGACACTCAGAACTGTTGCTTTCATGTGTGGTAGGTGCTGCCTGCTATTAAATCTGCTATTAATGGTTTAAAATTTCACTTGCATGGAACTGTGGTTCTGTTGAGAGCAGCAGGGGTGAGAATTTGCATCCAGGCGTTTGTGTGTCAGTGGTCCTTGTCTTTAAGAGAAGAATTCCTAAGAGTGGAGGCTGGAAGGCACTCAGAAGTCACCTTTCCTGCCACACTGGATAAAACATGCAGTAAATCTCCCTCTCATCCTGCAGGCTCCTGCTAAGATTTGCCAGAAGATTGATGGCCAAATAGAGATCTCTGGCTCGTGTGTTCCTCTAGTCTGTTTTTAGCTCTAGGAGATGGGGGTTGAGTGGTATTTTTTAACGTTTTTTAATATAAAAAGCTACTTGCAAAAACAGTAACTTCACATATGGAGGTTTTTGGAAGTAGTGGTACAAGCAGCTCTGTCCTAGAGCCTTGCCAGTTCCTTTTGCAAACCAAACCTTTGAAGAAATGACATGTTCCTGCATTACAACATGTCCCTGATTTCTGGGGGCTGCCATGAATGAATTCTGGATTGTTTCAGGAGGATGCAGTGTGGTCAGGGAGTGGCTTTGCTGCAGAGGGAACTTAACCACTCCTTAGTGAGCACCAGCAGCTCCCCAGGGTTTGGTCAGGAAATCCCATTTTATGTACTGGATGTAGTAATTAATAACAGGAGTAGAAAAGGTTTGCTAGAATTGTTTATTTAAATGTGATTTCTCTTTTTCAGAAACGTGTGTTTTTGCATTTCTTGGCCTGTCAATTTTTAGTTTTCCTCACAAGTTTGAAATGTCCTTTGTCATCTGGTGCATAGTAGGTATTTACTTCCTTCCATATCTTTTTAGATGCATTTTTGGTATTGGGGAGGGGGAAACACCTTACAGTTAAAAGATTTTTGAGTAATTGTTATGATTTATAGGTTTTTATAAAATATTCTCTGGCTCCTTTCCCAATTCTTTTGTTTTAAACCCATTTCAGCGTGCCCTAGTGCAGTGCCTGTGGATGGGGTCCCACAGGGGCTTGGCTCCCAGGGTGGTGCTCAGTGTCAGCACGGGAGGCAGAGGGCAGGGAGGGCAGCGTGGTCCAGTCCCAGCTGTGTGCAGCGGTGTGCTCTGGTCCATCCAAGGGCAGGGTTGTTACCTGCAGCTTCCCCAGACAGGGATATTGGCACAGGGAGCTGCTCTGCCTGCATTGCACACCACTTCCCTGTCTAATGTGTGTCTAAGGTGTGACACTTCCTTCTGGGTGGCAGCACTCTCTCAGGCGTAATGCACATTGTGTAATTTTGGGGTGATTCATAAAGGAAAACAGCACAGCCCTTCAAGGATCCTGCTGACTAATTCTAGGATATTTGCCTTATCAAGGTCTGTTTGTAGTGGAGCTTAAAAACAATGCTCTGAGAAAACCTTGCCTTTTTCTGAGTTAAAGTTTTCTCTGTGTTTGTTAATTGTTTGCCATTAAATCAATAGTCCCCTTTTTTTCTTTTCTGCTCTCAGAAGTGTTGCTTCAGTGTGGGCTGTGTTTTACAGCCGTACCCAGGGAGGTGTTGAGAAACAGGCTGACGTGCTGTTTGTTTGGCTCCTGGCCTTTCTGAGCGACTGGGCCACAGGGAGACAATAGAAATACCTTCTTGCCTCTTGGCTGCTGCACCAAGGGAGTGATTAAAAGGAGCTGAACTGACGAGCACTTTTACCCAAAGTACTTCTTGGTCTCCCTGGAATGTCTCCTGGCTTCCTTTATTTTTTATAAGTAAAGCAGCCTGGTCTCCATCAGTGACAGGTCTGATTTAGTTTCAGTTAAGCAGACAAAATGTTTCAAAGTGCCCTGTGCTGAGGGGTTTCTCTCTGTTCATGGAGCAGCACACCTGCCTGTGAGCAAAAAAGCATGTTCAGCTTGCCCTGTAAAACCAGCTGCAAGTGGGGCCTCATGGATGTAGCACATCAAATGGTCTTTTGCTTTTATTTCTGTTTTTCAGGTGCTGGTTCTCTTTGGTAGAGCAGTGAATATTTTTCCACTTTCCTACCTACTCAACTTTTTCCGTGATCATAAAATCACTCCCAAAATGATGTTCATCATGTGGTTCAGTGGTAAGTTAAAGCTCAGAATACTGAGAACCAGAAAAAATGTTTCATCTCTTTCACTGTGTGGCCCACTCGAGGAGGAACTGGTTTCTCATTGGTTGAGCAAAACTCAGCTGAACATTTGCACGATTCTGAAGCCCAAGTGCAAGGAAATGTTCTCTTTCCCCTTTGTGCTGGAGGACTTTGCTCTGGTGAGCCCCACGGGAGCTTTTCTGCTGGAGGCTGCTTGTCTCCAGGGGCCCAGCAGCCTCACAGGTTGAACAGCAGTGTCTGAAATGCTCAGACTTGGGGTGGCAGCCAAGCGGTAGATGATGGGCACGGCCCCGGAGTGTGAAGGCCCCTCTGAGGGTGGAGAATTGCTGCTGGGCTCTCCGGGTGCTCAGGTTGCTGCTGGCTGACTGTCCCTTGCTGCCCTGTTCTCTCCCCTGAGGATTACGTGGGGCCATTCCCTATGCCCTGAGCCTCCACCTGGGCCTGGAGCCCATCGAGAAGCGGCAGCTCATCGGCACCACCACCATCATCATCGTGCTCTTCACCATCCTGCTGCTGGGAGGGGGAACCATGCCCCTCATCAGGCTCGTGGACATCGAGGACTCCAAGCCACGCAAGAGGAGCAAGAAGGACGTCAATCTTAGCAAGACAGAGAAGATGGTTTGTCTGGGGTTTGGCTGGGGAGATTTTTTCAGTTCAGACATTTTTCAGGACTAGTACATGATTTTTACTGACAAGTAAGATGAAGGCAGTAGAAAAAGCCAAGGTAGTAGGACAAAGCCAAGCAATATGATTTTAAAATATCCCAAAGACAGAGTTTGGTTAGTGTTTATATAAAATATGTGTTTGGACAAGGGAAGGAGAAATAGTCTCTTAATTCAATCCAATTACAGGTTGATCTATATCAATTAAAGTAATCCCTGGAAAAGCATAAAGCAGATGATAGAGGATTGAGTCATATACAGGGAGAAAGTAGTTGGTACAGTGTGAGATGGAAATTAATCATAAAAGGCAGATGGAAATTATTTTGAAAAATTCAAAGGCCATGAGAAGATTGTAGCAATAGCCCCCCTCTGACTGGACTTTATTTTAAAGCAATTTCTGGCAAAGCAGGAGATCTGACAAAGCCAAAAGCCACTCTGGAACCTCTTGTGCAAAAGATGAGAATAAAAAGTATCCCAGAACATCTTTTGCCTGTTTTTCTCTAAACCATTGAAGAGTATATGCAGGGTGTTGTTCTGGAGGATCTTAAGAACATTTTCTCTTTGCATGAGGTTGGTTGTAGTCTTTAGAATTGCACTGTGCACACAAGGAAGTGCAGGCAGAGTGCAGGGCCAGGGCGTGTTTGACAGGGCTCTTTTCAGTGGGACAATGACAGCAGTGCTGCTTGCTGGGTGAAAGCATTGTCCAGCTCACAAGAGAAAAACTGCACAGCAGAAACCTGTTCTCAGCAATAGTGACAATACAAACCATGGAACATTTGAGGTCTTTTCCCTTTCAGCATGGAAAGGGAAGCTAAGTGGCTCTGGGATTCCATGGCTGGACAGACTCACAGTGCTAAGCCCTGCAAGGCTGGGATGGGGATCGTTGCCACGTTGTTCCACAGCACAGCTGGTTGTGACAAGGGAGCCCGCAGAGCAGGGGCTGAAGCAAGGTGGTGGGATGGCTGCCACTGCTCTCGGTTATTCCCTCTTTGTGATTTTTCCAGGGAAACACTATAGAATCCGAGCATCTGTCAGAGCTCACAGAGGAGGAGTATGAAGCCCAGTACATAAAACGCCAGAACCTCAAAGGGTTTATGCGGCTTGATGTGGAGTATTTGAATCCTTTCTTCACCAGAAGACTCACACAAGAAGTAAGTCCTTCTTATTTTCTTGAAGAAGAGAAACTGGTCGAGGTGGTTGTTGTCCTCAGCACCACAGGGCTCATCGTGCAGCCACACGACTTGTGTAGGGACAGTGGGACATCTGTGCATTGCTCATGCATCGAGAGAGCAGCTGTAGCCAGCAGCTGCTCTGAAGTTGGATTAAAGGAGCATCTCCGAGCTCCCCCAGTTAAACTTGGTGTGTGGATGTGCTGAACTCGCCTTTAATCGTGCGGGGAGCCGTGAAGGGCATCAGGAGTCACTGCTGCTGCTGCTGCTAGGAAAGGTGCTAACACTCGGGCAGAGTCTTAAAGTGCTGTCTCACACCGTTCCTGCCTCTTACTGTCAGTGGTGCAGTGGCTGCTGGAGCTGTGCTGCTGCTGCAGAGTGCAGTTGCTGTCTTGGAAAAAGGCACCAGGATTGCAGCCGGTGCTTTCCAGACTGCTCACTTCCCAGAGGCAGGGCTCTGAGGCTGTGCATGCAAAACAGCACCTGACAGTAACTTAACACTGAGTGGCCCCAAGGTGTAAATACTGTGCCTTTTTCACTCCCACGCTTCAGAAATCTGAGGCTCCTTAGTCGCAGAATTCTCTGTTTTTCCAATTTCCCGTGGAAGCATTTTGGCTGTGGAGTTAATAATTTTGTGTAAGTGCACATTCCATCTTCCTAGCCTGCTCAAAAGTACTGTTTTTCCTCTTGTTTTGAACTTTTCAAAAGTACCATTTCAGCACTTTCCTACAAAAACTAAAGTCATTTATTGCAAAACCAGAAAGGAATCAAGAAACCGAAGTAAGCATCTGATTCGTAGCTGGTAGCCAAAAGCACAGGCTGCCATCCAGATTGCAACCAAAGGCTGGAAAAATAAGCATGTGAACCACCACAGCAGGCCACAAGCTTCCCAGTGTCCCTGGGAGCACGAGAAGGAGAGTCAGGCCCTGCAAACAGCATTAGGATTGTTGAAACACACAGAGCAGGACTGTAGAGAACACAGGTAAAAATACCCAGCACCAGAGCTGTCATCCGTGGCAATGATTACTGCCGGAGCAGCCGGTAAATGTTTTCTGTTGGGAAGCAGAGCAGCAGTGGTGCTCAGGGGCCGGGAGCAGGGGATTGCCTGGGGGATGTGAGCAGCCCTGGCCCTGCAGAGCCCTGGCCCAGCAGGGGATTGCCTGGGGGGTGTGAGCAGCCCCGGCCCTGCAGAGCCCTGGCCCAGCAGGGGATTGCCTGGGGGGTGTGAGCAGCCCTGGCCCTGCAGAGCCCTGGCCCAGCAGGTGACGGTGCTGTGCTTTCCCCAGGACCTGCACGACGGGCGCATCCAGATGAAGACCCTGACCAACAAGTGGTACGAGGAGGTGCGCCAGGGCCCCTCGGGCTCCGAGGACGACGAGCAGGAGCTGCTGCAGCAGAGCGGGGCCGGGGCGCGCTGAGCTGCACGGGCCGGGCTGCGCGGGAGCCGCCGAGCCCCCGCGCTGCAGACTGTCCCGTGCCCCTTGCTCCGGTGAAACCCGCAGCTCTGCTGTCACTGGTCAGGAAGGGAAACACACCAGGGTCGGACGCTGGCTGGGCCGAAGGAAGAAGCCTTTGCTCAGACTCCACTGCGTAGCAGATTCCACGCAGCCCCATGAGGAGCAGAGCCATCTGCCGTGGAATGATGACATTGTTAATGGGGACGGGCTTCTCCCCGTCCCAAAGCCTGCTGCCACCACACGCTGCAGTACAGGGCCCGTGTGTGGCTCTGCAAGACAGAATGAATTGCACTTTACCTTTTATATATATATATATAAATATATAAAAATATATTCATTCACAGCATGAAGAGTCTTGACAGTTTATACTGTGAATTTGTTTCAGCGCTAGCAAGGGAATCTGACTGGAAAAAACATATAATTTATGGGATTTGCACATTTTGAACCCAGAAAAGATGCATACCTTGACAAGAGCAGATGTTGCACATACAGGGAATCACCTCTGAAAATGTAGTTTTGTCACTTAAGAAATCCTTGATTTCTGTTTTATGGGGTTTTTCAGTTTTAATAGTAAGGGATCTGATCAACAGTACTGATTATAGCATGGTTTTGGGGAAATGGGGGTCTGTGACAGCACAGAACTGCTGTTTGAAATTGTAGTTCCTTTTCTTTGGCTAAAGCCAGTTGCAGTTGGGTTTCTATAACTGGTAATTGTTCCTTGCTGGCACTTTGGCTTCAAATCTTAGAAAGAAGCAGCTTCTGTTTTGCCTAATTTATGAAGTGTCCCTAACACTCCAGAACTCACCAGTGGAATTTTTAAGTTTCAGTGGAAGCAAAAGCAGGATGTGCATGAGGAGAAAGAGGCTACAAAACCAAATCCAGGTACAGAAAGATTGATATTGCGCGTGGCTGAAGCAGCCTGTGCTGGGAAGTGCCAAACAGCTTCCATTAAGCTGTCCCATTTTTCTCTTCTGCTTACCCTGTTTCAGAACCTGTGTTATCACTGCATTTGTTCTCCATGGCCCAGTGTTTGCTCAGCGTTGCCAGCACCTGAACGTGTTTGTTGCCCATTTGCCATGGTGACACATGCAGCAGTTTGCTGCCACTGCCAAATTCCTCCTTGGTCATTTGCATATCCACTGCCAGGATGTGAATTACAGTTCAGCACCCAAATCTGACATGCAAATGTGCATGTTTGTTTCTGAAGATGTGAGACTTTGTTTTGGTCTGGTTTTGCTACTGAGTTTTTTAATCCACTGCTTACCTACCGAGAGAATAAAAGTTCAAGAATGTATTCAGAACCCTGAACCTGTTGTCTGAGCAGTTTTTCAAAATACCACATTTTGTCCCCTGCTGCCCTTTCCCTGCCTGTGGAAAGGGGACATGCACAGCTGGGGCTGGGCAGGCTGTGAAAGCCATGGGTGCTTGTTTCATCCACGGGGGATCTGTGTGAACATCGGCCTTTTTGTCACCCTTCCAGACCCCAGCAGACTGAATTAAACTGCAGTCACCCACCAGTCCTCCTGCGTTTCTCACCTTTGCGCCCAGGAGCTGCTGGAAGGTCCCTGAGAGCTTCTCAGGTGCTCAGTGGTGGAGCTGCTGCCACCCTGGGGGTGACACAGCGCCTCAGTCCCGCTGGCATGCCCGAGGGCGGCGCTTCCCGGGCCTTCCCGGTGTCCCCGGTGCTCTCCCGCTGTCCCCCTGGTGTCCTCCGGTGCCTCCCAGTGTCCCCGGTGCCCTCCTAGTGTCCCCCGGTGCCTCCCAGTGCCCCCCTGGTGTCCCCCGGTGCTCCCCGGTGCCCTCCTAGTGTCCCCCGGTGCCTCCCAGTGCCCCCCTGGTGTCCCCGGTGTCCCCGGCTCGGTCGCGCCGCACCTGCGCCAGGTGAGCCGTTCGCTGGCGCCCTCTGGCGGCGGCCGGCGGCAGCGCCCCGGGACTGGCGGCAGGGGAGGGAGCGAACGGCTCCGGAGCGATCCCGGTGGAGACCCCGGGCATGGCTGGGGTTAAACCCGGCCGTTCTAAAACATAACACTGCATTTGTCAAAACTTGGAACTAAGTGTGTGTTCCGAGAGAGCAAAGCTAACTCGCTCATTTTGGAACCAAAAGAGGTTTTCACCACAGTGTCCAATGTTTATATTCATTTATCAATACAATGGCTTTTCTGTCAGTCATTTCACAGTTTGGAGTTGGTCACTTAATATGCTTAGAAAAGAAATATTCTTCTTTATTGACTTGCCTGGCAGTTACTTTAGATAATTTCCTCTCTTATCAGACCAATCTTAAACCAGAACCCTCTTTCCACAAGTTCCCTCCTCCATCCTAACTTGGATCTGCAGAGCTGTGCAAGAGTGAATTTGATTTCTTGGTGTTCTCAGCTAGGCTCCCCAGCAGCTGGAGCAGAGGCTGCTGCCTGCAGAGCCCCGGGTGCTGCTGCTCGCTGAGCTCTGCCTGATCCTCCAGGCTGCAGAATGCTCCTCTGCTTTACCCACCAAAGCACCTCTGGGCTCTTTCCACAGCCTAATTCCAAAGCTGCCACAACCAGGAGTCCTCACCTGCCCCTCAGGAGCTCAGCCTTTGGGAAGCCAGAGCAGAACTCTGCCGTGTGCTGATGAAACACCTTTTGGCTTTTCCCCGTGCCTGTGCCCCCAGGTGAGCTCCCCCACCTGAGGGCAGTTTCCCCCTGTGGGGCTGCAGTTAAGGGTCAGTGGCACCGGCTGAGGCCACCCAGCCCTCAAGAACAATGGGGCCACAATGGGGAGGGGACACAGCGGGACCAGGGGCACGTGCAGGCTCAGCTTCTGCAGCAGCCAGTTTTGGAGGTGCAGAAGGGGCTGATTGCAAAGCGCTCTGGGCGTTAGTGAGGGCAGCTCCGGTTTGAGCTGGGATCCTCACCAGGGCGTCACCCTTCCGACTGCAGCAGGACATGGGTGAGCTTTGGGCCCTGCTGGAGCGCAGAGCTGCTGGGGAGGCTGGTCCTGCTCCCAGCCCTGCCCCTGGGCAGCACCAGGAGAAGAGCTGAGAGCCCCAGCTGGAAGCATTTTTTACCTTCAATTACCCACCACAGAAGGAATTAAATCATTTGAGGCAATGAAGCTGGAGCAATGGGGGGTGGGGGAGCTATTTAAAAATCAACCGCACTAAAATATCACCACATTTGCACAACTCAGAGTTAAGACTTCACTTTCCCCCAAACTACACACTAACCTCCATAGCTCAGAACCACTGGAAGAAATTTCTGCTGATTTTCACATCCATGCATGATTTTGCTGACTTTCCTTGACAGTCACCTTATTCCCCATTTTTCCTTTCCTAGGACAGACGGTGTCCCTGCCACCTTGGAGGTGTAGCTGTGCCCTCAGACTCCTGAGGGAGCCAGCACAGAGTGGAAATGCAGCACATATTGTGCAGCCCCAGACACCAAGCCCACCCCAGCTCTGCTCCTGCTCCAGAGCCAGGCTCTCACTGAGCAGCACTGCAGCCCCCAACTCCCCTCCCTCCCACTGCAGGGTGACCAAACCCAAAGAAATTGGTTCCTGCAATCAGGAACCCCCTTCCAAACCTGCTGGGCCTCAGCTCCGAGGGTGAAGCCACCACGCTCTTCTCAGGCTCAGCCCCCCAGCAGCACCAGGGGAGCTGCCCGAGAGAGAGGGGCTGTGTGTAATCCTCAGGTAACTGGTGGCAGCTGTCAGCACCATTCCCAGCTGGGGACACGGCTACATTGGCCCCAGCTGTGCCGTGCCCCACGGGGTGGGTCCAGCCTGGCAGGGAGGAGTCCCTGAGCAGTGCCAGGCCCTGGACTGGATGTCTGGCCTGGCCACAGCACGTGGAGTTCGTTGGACTGGTTGGGGTTTGCTGCGTGGCTGCAAACGCTGGCCCTCAGCAGCAGGAGTGTCTGAGAGTGGAGATTGAACACCCCCAGCACTGGGGCTCTCGGTGCTGGGCGTGCTCACACTGACCTGAGGGATGAAAGCGCTGATCTGGAGGTTTCCTGGAGTAATAAAGGACCTGAGGGATTGGCAGCTCATTTTCTTTCTTCCTGTCTTCTTGAGATGATCTCTGGAGCACGGGATTTTTAGGCAGCGGGGGTCATAGCCGTCACTCAGGGGCTGGCAGGCGGAGCAGGGACCCAGTGCTCTGTCCCCAAGCCTGGCACAGCCCAGTGCCCAGCCTGGCTGCTCAGTCCTTGGTCCCTGTCCACCCCGGGGCGGCCATGCCCTGAGAGCCCCCAGGAGATGGCAGCAGCCCTTCGTGTTTGTGTCCTCCAAGGGAAATCAGCCCCTGGTCCCTTTCCGGAGGCTGCTCTCCACGGGCAGCAGCAGGACGGCCCGGGATGGCCCGGGATGGCCCGGGATGGCCCGGGGGACACGCAGGGCTGTGGCAGGGTCCCGTTGCTGCCGGACACAGCGTGGCTGTGGCTCTCTGTGCTCGGGAGGCCCGGCTCTCGGCGCAGAGGAGATTTGCTGGTGCCACGAGCCCGTGCCCAGCCGGTGGCAGTGTCCCTCTCTGCGTGGCTGGCCCGTGGCACCCAGCCTGGCCACGCTCTGGCCCGAGCACGCTCTGCACCATCCCCAGCTGCCCTCCCGTTACCCTGGAGCGCAGCTGCCCACACGGAGCTGAACCGAGTCGGACGCTGGTTTTGCACGAGTGAATTTACTTTAGAAATGACAGCTGGGACAGGATGAACAGGATGTCTCCTTCGGTGGAGACACTGCGTGATCCCCTCGTGCACCAGGGGGCCAGGGATGGGGCACAGGAGCTTTCCAGGTGGGGTTGTCCTGTGGCTGGCTTTGCACCATGCTCTGGCACAGCTTCTTGTTCCTTTTTGTCCCAGGCTCTACCCATGGGTGTGCTGCCCTCGCGGATCTCCAAAGGCCAGCTGCAATCCTTTGGGATGCTGCAGCCCAGTGCAGCAGTGCAGATGGCACGAGCTGCCCCGTTGTCCCAGCTCCGGGGACACCCTGCAGCCACCGTCCCTTCTCCAGGGAGGTGCTCACCCACAGATTTGCCCTTCCCTGCCTGCTGATCATTCCCTGGGACTGCCACTACTCACTCCAGGATTATGGTGACCCCAAATCCTTGCTCTGAAGGCAAGCTCCCGTTTCTGTCTGTAGGACAGTGGTGGCTTCCTCTCCAGTGGAGGGAGCAGGGAGCACAGCAGGCACAGAGAGCAGCCCCAGGGCCTGCAGGGAGGTGCTTCCTTACCCCAGGTGAGGTAGCTGTGGGGACAGTCCCACTGCCCAGCAGGACGGGAGGTGGCTGTGTGGGCTGCAGGAGCTGGCACTGGAGGTAGATTCCCCTCGGGGCCTCCTGGCCCCCGGCCCGCCCTGCCAGGCACAATTTTTAAGACAACCAAGTTCCTACTTGGCCATCAGAGCACCAGGCTGGAAAAACAAAGTCCAGGGCCCAGAGAGTAAACTGCAGACAGAGACTACAGAGACTGTACCCTGGGCTGCACCCCGGGCACATCTCAGGCACCGGGGTCTGTTTTTGCTCTTGTTTCCAAAGTGCAAACGCCAGGCTCAGAGCTGCAGGAGCCAAACCAGAGGGGCTGGTCTGACATCTTCACTCCAGGTGAGCAGCGCCGGGACCCACTGGGCACGGGGGTGAGAGAATGCTGCGTTTGGGTTTGTATCCAGTGCTCTGCCAGGACACAGCCGGGCTCAGAGCAGGTCCTTGGCCACGGCCGAGGGCAGGGCCTCCCCTGCCACGCTGGCAGTGCCCAGGCCTGACCCGCTCGGCGCGAGCAGCACCATCACCGGCACCGTCCTCCCGCGCCCCGGCTGCCCCGCGGCTCTGCCGGCCAGGGCCCCACGCTGGGCCGAGCTGCGGGGCAGCCGGGGGGGAGCACAGCTCCTGGGGCAGCTCCTGAAGCACTCCAGAACAGCGCTGCAGCTCCCGCGGGCGCCGGGGCGGCCCCAGCAGCCGCAGCACAGCAGGGCCCGCAGGGGCACCCTGCCCCTGGAGAGGAACGCGTGGAAGTTGGGCTTGAGGAGCAGGTACACCAGCGGGTTGTAGAGCGTCGAGGACTTGGCAAAGACGGCTGAGAGCACGAAGGCCAGCGCTGGCACCTGGCGGGCGTCCCCCAGCAGGGCCCAGAGCGCGAGCACGGCGTAGGGAGTCCAGGCTGCCAGGAACCCCAGGCACACGGCGACGCTCAGCTGGAGGAGCAGAGGCAGATGGGGCACCGTGAGCCTCCTGCAGCACTCGGGGACGCTGACACCCCCCAGACTCAGCCACACGCTGCAGGACCCTGAGCAGCCCTCACACCCCCAGGGAAAGGTGCTCAGCCTTCTGGACCTGAACTGGGATGATGGAGAGCAGGGCAGCAACCCAGCACACACCTCCTCCCGCTTCAGGCCACCCACCCTGTCCCACCTGGGGAGCTTGGGAACAGCCTCTGCCTGCTGTGGCAGACGGGTACAAAGGACCCCGTGACCTGGCTGGGACCTGCTCTGCATCGGGCCCCAACAGCTTCTGGCAGCACTGCAAATCCCTCCAGCAACCTGTGTGGCTTGGGGGGCATGGAAATGAGCTGTGCTCAGTCCCCCTGCCCTGAATGGATGTGGATGTTTCCTTTGAAGCCAGGCTTGCAAGTTGTTTTCTTTCATGCTGTGTTTTTAAAAGGTTATTCGGGGTTTTTTACATATTCTTGGTAAATTATAGTATTAGCTTGTAGTCTGGGGAACAATGACTCATTCAAGCTCCTTTATGATCTTTTCCAATGTAATTTAAAATGAAAACTCCTCCACCTGATGACTTTAAAAGAGGAGCAATGTGTTGTTACCCACACAGACACAGACACCGGGAGAATTCATCAGGAACAGCAGACTCCGGGCAGGGGGGGCTGTGCTGTTCACCTCCCCATGGGCAGCGGGCTGGGCAGGGCACCCCGTGACCCCACAGCCCCCGACCCCATACCCTGAGGAGCAGCCCCCAGTTCCCAGTGCCTTGAGCAGCAGCCCCGTTCCCCATACCCTGAGCAGCAGCCCCGTTCCCCATGCCCTGAGCAGCAGCCCCGTTCCCCGAGCAGCAATCCCGTACCCTGAGCAGCAGCCCCGTTCCCCGTACCCCGAGGAACAGCCCCGTTCCCGTACCCTGAGCAGCAGGCCGTGCAGGCCGTACCCTGAGCAGCAGCCCCGTTCCCCGAGCAGCAGCCCCGTTCCCGTACCCTGAGCAGCAGCCCCGTTCCCGTTCCCCGAGCAGCAGCCCCGTTCCCGTACCCTGAGCAGCAGCCCCATACCCCGAGGAACAGCCCCGTTCCCGTACCCTGAGCAGCAGGCCGTGCAGGCCGTGCAGGCCGTGCAGGCCGCGCAGGCCGCGGGCGCCGCGCCGGGGGGACGTGTGCCGCCTCACGGCTCTCCGCGACACCCACACCGTCCACAGGATCAGCGCGTAGGACACCAGGATGAGCAGGCAGGGCAGCAGGTAGCAGAAGACCAAGAGGGCGAGGATGTAGAGCGTGGCCTCCCTGCTGGAGGCCTCCCAGGCGATGCAGCAGGCTGTCCCGTAGGGCTCGGGGCCGTAGCGGCCCCACCGGGCCAGGGGCGCGGCGGCGAAGGCCAGCGCGTAGGCCCACACGGCCAGCAGCAGCCCGGCGGCGTGGCCCCGCGAGAACCTGCTCCCTGCGGCGAGGGGAGGGCTCCCGTGGGCCAGGGGCAGCAGAGGGGCTGCCCCAGGCACACACAGCCCCCAGCACGGGAGCAGGGCAGGCACTGGGGTCTGGCACAGGGCCGGCCATGCAGCCCCTCCAGCCTGCCCTGCACCGCCGGCAGCGCCTGGGCTCACCGGGCACAGCCAGAGCTCCCTGGGGACACCCAGACCCTGCCACAGCCAGAGCTCCTTGGGGACACCCAGACCCTGCCACAGCCAGAGCTCCTCAGGGACACCAGACCCTGCCACAGCCAGGGCTCCCTGGGGACACCAAACCCTGCCACAGCCAGGGCTCCTCGGGGACACCAAACCCTGCCACAGCCAGGGCTCCTCGGGGACACCCAGACCCTGCCACAGCCAGAGCTCCTTGGGGACACCCAGACCCTGCCACAGCCAGGGCTCCTCGGGGACACCAGACCCTGCCACAACCAGAGCTCCCTGGGGACACCAGACCCTGCCACAGCCAGGGCTCCCTGGGGACACCAGACCCTGCCACTCGAGGGACCTTTCCCTCCCTGCCCAGGGAAGCTCTGGGGGAAAGGTTTTGTTTTCGTTTTTGTCCCAGTCCCCACTGAATCTCAAACTCTCTGATCTTCTAAGACTCGCTGTAAAGTGCTGTATCTCCAGACACACATACAAATAACATTTTGCTTTGAAACTAAGCAACTGAGAGCACAGTTTGATTCTGCATTTCCTCACAGAAGATGGGCTGGGCTGCAGATAAGCCCCGAGTGCCAGGCTGCCCAGCACTGGCTAAGAGCAGAGGTTGTGCAGGGAAAAGCCCCTGCCACCTGGGCTGCCTTTCCACAGCCAGCTAGCACCTTCATCTTCCCTCCCACCTTTCTAGCCACCTCCTGAGCTGTTGTGCTGGCACTTAACCAAGGTGACTCTGCTCCAGCACTGTCCTTGAGGCACTGGGAGCTGCTGGGGACACACAGGTGGCTGGCAGCAGCCCCTGGCCCTGAGCACACGGGCAGTGAGAGGGGGACAGGAGGGACCCTGGGGCGCTGGTCTGCAAACCAAACTGACATGTATGATTTCCCATTTTGTTTCTCGTTTTGGTCTTTAATAGAAAGTCTATTCTGAAAATAAGTGCTAGAGGGAGGATTAGCAGCTGAGCTGAGGAAATTAAGGACTCCAGATTGGAGTAGGAGCTAAGGAACATCCATGGGCTCCCTCACTTCCTCAGGTGCTCTCTGCAGTGCAATCATTCGCCTTAGCTCTGTGGAGGACGTGCAGGTGAAAACAGGGTTACAGACACGAGCTGTAACACTGCAAACCCAGCCCTGCTGTATTAATTATTTCAGAGAATTAAACACATTTAGCCTATGGCTCTCCCACCAGGGACCAGGGAAAGCAGCTCCTGATGCTCTGCCAGAGCTTGTGGCTTCCCAGCTGCAGCCTGCTCTAGCCCAAGCTCAAGTCTGTGTATGGACATTCAAAAACCGGCAGTCTGCTGTGATACAGCCACACAGATGTGACACTTGGGGACATGGTTTAGTGCTGGACTTGGAAGTGCTGCAGTCACAGCTGGACACAATGACCTTGTAGATATTGTCCAGCCTAAACCTGTTTCTGTGACTGTGTGACTGAATATTGCCCAGGAGTTGGCTGCCCTGGGCCAAAGCTTTCCCTGGAGAGGAGGATCTGGCTCATTAAAGGGAAAAGGGCCCTGTTAACAGAGAGGGTGCGAGTGAGGATCAGGTGACACATGGCAGCACCTACCATATGCCGGGTAGCAGACCTTGAGGCAGCAGACCGTGCTGAGCACCGTCAGGCTGGCCAGGCTGCTCAGCCCGAACAGCACCCCGCAGAAGGCGTAGAGGGTGCACACGGCCTGGTCGAAGAGCCACCTGCAAGGAGAGCCGGCAGGTGAGCCCGTCCCTCCCCCCGACAGCCCTGCCCCTCGGCCGCCCTGGAGGCTTCTCCTGCGGGAGTTTCCCAGGGCTGCTCCCGTTCCTGCAGCAGAGCTGGGCACTGCGGGGGGGTTCCAGTGGGCTGCACACGTGCCAGCGCCTGACCAGTGAATATGGGCATGACCTTGCCCTGATTTGTTCCCTGAGCACCCCAAGGATGCACACGGGTGGAGCTGGGGGTGCAGGAGCCGCCCTGACCCACAGCAGCTCCCACTGCTGCCCTGCCAGCTTGGACACCCACCACCAGACCCCTCTTGCAGCGGGTCTGTGCGAGGAGCTGGAGGGACAGGCAGCAGCAAGGCACGCGCTGTGGGCTGGCTAATGTGTGCCCCCGTGCCACCCCGAGTCCCTCTGCACCTGCCAGGGATCTCCTGGCTCCCAGGCAGGCTGCAAACAGCGCCACTGGCCAGGGCAGAGCCGCTCCACGAGGTACCTGTGCGCAAAGAAGGAGGAGGTGGCCAAGGGGAAGAGCGTCACCGTCATGCTCAGGTCGCTGATGGCCAGGTTGACGATGAAGAGCTCAGCAGGTTTCAGCAGGGACCTCTTCTGGTGGGCCACCAGCAGCAGCAGTGAGTTCCCAGACAGGGACATGATGCCTGTGCAGGAGGCAGAGAGGCGCCGAGTGTGACAGAGCCAGGAAAGGAACCAGGAGCACCCTGAGATGTTTGGAAGGAAACACTACAGAAGCCCACAGAGGGTGGAGAGGGCTCCAGGCTTCCCTCTCTGGGGTGGGCTGAGCAGGGGAGCCCACGGGACCCACAGAGCTCTGTCAGCACATCTGGAGCTCCTTTACATTGGATCAGATCCCTTCCCCTTCCTGAGATCCCACAGAGGCGTTTGGCAGAGGGCAGGGATGGGATGGGACTACAGCGGGCTCCGGGTGCAGGATCTGGCCACAGCCACTCGCTGCAGCTGGAAGGAGCAAGGGGCACTTCCTCCCAGCTAGACAAATAACAGGAGCTCTGGGGGACTGCTCCTCTGATGTGGGGCCAGCGAGCTGGGCCCCTTGGCCTTCGTAATCTCTTCCTGGCGATGTCACTCCTGTGAGTCTGCACTGTCCCACACCATGGTAACAAAATAAACAAGAAGAAAGGCATTATGAAGATCAAGGGAAATCCAGACTAAACAAAAGAAGGCTCTTTGTTTGCTATTAGTGTATTTAAACCAACAGTGGTGATTTAAGTTTCATTATAAGGGCTTTCTCTTTTTCATTACATAATTGTGATTTCATGGAAAAGAGGTTTCAGTGTCCTCAGAAGGGGAATCTCTGCTGCTTTTGGGGCAGGCTGAGCAGGATAAGAGTTCCTCCCTAATGGATTAGGCTGCAAATTAAATCTCATGGTAAGAACCCGCTTCCAAAGCCCCTGAATGGCCCACACTAAGTTCCCCTCAGGGAACAGAACTCCCACGTGGGATCTGGGCAAATCCAGAGCTCTGGAATCTTTGGAGTCACTGGAGAGCAGAGTATTGAGATGTTTATTCTTCTTCCCAGCCTCACAAGGCATTTTTCCCACAGAGCAAGTCTCACATCTGTGCTGAGTACACTTCATTAGCTTTTCCAACTCCTGCTGAAATCAAGGGCCAGCTCGAGCTCCAAATCCCCTTCAATGGACCTGGAGATGGTGGTGCCAACAGAGCCCTTGCTCGTCTCACCTCAGGTGGCTGTGGTAGGAGTAACAGGATGTTCCTCAAAGTTATTCAACTTTTCACATATTTAAAACCATAACAGGCACTTGAAATTCACCTGAAAGGGGAAAGCAGTCACCAGAGCTTACTTTTGGGTAACATGGGAAGGGTCAGTTCAATTAATCTGCTGATGACTGGACACTTCTGGAAGCACCAGTGGCTGAAAAGGCCTGGCTGTGTCTGGCAGGCAGCTGGGCAGGGACATGGGGATCAAGAGGCCATCTTTCCTTACCAAAGATTAAATAGAGAGTGCCAAAAATCAGGTCTTCTCTCTCCGATAAGGTGGAGGTGAACACTGAGGTGTTGGACGCATTCCCCATCTGTAAAGCAAGATACACATGGAAGTGAGAGTGAATTCTGGCTGATGAGGAGTGCCCAGCTCCTTCAGTTCCCCCGAGGACACATTCCTGCCAGCAGGATCCCCTGGGAGGCGATCAGGCTGCTAATCCCACTTGATTGTCATTCCTTCAGCCCCAGATTTCACTGAGGAGCATCAGCCTCTGCATGGCCACTCTCTGGGCAAGTGCTGGCCTTGTGTGGCTGCAGCAGGCACGGCGAGTTGGGACCCAGGCACTGGCTGCTGGGAGCAGCCCAGCACACCCCTGAGCTGGCAGCAGGACACAGTGCCAGTGGTGCAAGGGGGCTCTGGGCTCATCTCCTTCCACCCTGGATGCTCAATGCTTCACAGCCCGGTGGGAATTATCTTCTTTACTCTCCTGTGCTTTTCAGAGTGTCTGTGTACAGGGGCAGGTGATTTATATCTCCCTGTACAGACCAAGAGACTCTGGACATGAGAACTATGTTCTTCATTAATCTAATTGGAAACAACCTTCATTTAGAGCTGAGCAAATCACTCCTGAATTTCTCATGATGCACAGTTCTCCCCTAGGCCATAGCTGATCCTCCTCAAGAGCCTTTGGAAGCAGCCAAGTTGAACACAGCAGATGCACATCACCTCTCCAAGAGGCTTCAGCAAAGCTTCTGTGCATTCAGAACACAGAGCCAGGGGAAAAGTGTGGTCACACAGCTGCACTGGTGAGGAGACAGGGCAAGGCCCAGCATAAACAGTCTGGAAGGAATTGTTCCTGCTCCTCAGCACACAAGCAGCAAAGGAGAGAACTGGCAAAGCTTGTAGGATTTGATTTCCGTCAGATCCCTGGCAGGTGTCCATCCTGCAGTACATCGGGGAGCTGCAAGTGTCCTGTGAGACCAGGCTGGCAAAAAGGACCAATAATCACAGGGGAGGAATTTCTATTTCTGACCTATTACTTACCATAAACCCTATTTTTATGATTGTGCTTGAGCTGCCTGTCAGGCACACATCTCTCATTCTAATACAGAACTGATGGAAATGCTTCTCTTGCTCTGATCAATGTGCTGATGTCACTCACACACAGACGACAAATCGGCTTTATAGAAATATGTAGAGCTATCTCTTTTGTGTCCAAAAGTAAATCATAAATTGGATCCTCCCTTCAAGGTGCTCCCTCAGGTGAGCATGTGGTGGGGGATGCCTGCACAGGCACATCCTTTAGTGGAGAGCCACAAACTGCAGAAATATCAGCGCAGGTACCAAACACATCCACAATGATTTCTGACAGAAACAGCTACACGAGTTCTCTTCCAACTCAGAAATATTCCAAACACATGACTCTGCTCAGTCAAGACTAAATCTGTGACTCCTCTGGGAGGGATTCAGCCCAGACTGTCCTCGGGGATACAGCCAGCCCTGAGCAGCCCTTCAACATCAAACTGCTCAGCCACGTAGTCTCTGGGCACGCAGAGCTGCTGAATTTGATTTAAGCTCCATTGCTCAGACGCTGCTCTGAGAAGAGACAGACTGTGAAAGCTCCTTTCCCCTCAATTTAATCAGAATTCAAAATGAGATGAAGTTTTCCAAGCAGCTGCTGCCACAGGTACAATATGAGGAAACCCTTGTATCCTGCCTGCCAGCCCTTATTCCTGTGTTCACAGGAGGAATCAAACCTAAACCCAAACCTACACCCCAGCCCGTGTCTGGCACCTGGGAGGACACTGGCAGCTGGGCTGGCCTGATCGCACGCACTCTGTCTGCGTGGAAAATCCTGCTTTCATCTCGTGTGATTGCCAGCTTTGCCCTTTTCTCCTCCAGACTTGAACAGTCGCTTTCCTCCAGCAAACGTGCTACAAAGCCACAGTCTGCCTTGGAGAGGAGGAAGACACCTGATGAGCCTGCAAACTCTCCCGACCTCCAGACTCTCTCAATAGTCAAAGGCAGGAATCAATTTCTGCAATCCCCAGCACAGAGGAAGCTCAGACGCTGTTGCCTACCTGTGAAATAGTGCAGGCTTTAGAAAGTCACAGATAGCAGAAGCGCACAGCTCAGGACGGGAAGGACAGACAGCAGTGTGAGCACAGGCAGCCCTCGGACCCCTGCCCGAAATCAGAGTTCTCCTGTGCCAGGGCTGCCGGCAGCAAAATCTGCTTTCTGCCTCAGCTACCCACCCGGGGCTCCTGCAAGCCTCTTTGAGGGGAGTTCAGCCCTGCTGACACCCCGGAGCGTGTCACTCGCTCACACACAGCACCGGCGCCCGGGACAGCCCCGGAACACACAGCTCGGACCGCCACTGCCGCCCCCGGGGCCCCCGACACCCCGGGCGCGTCCCCACAGCCGCGGGCCACCCACGGGGCTCCCAGCCCCGCTGCACCCGGGGACATCCGCGGGGACGCGTGTCCTGCCCACCGCCGGGCGCGGGGGTACTGGGGCACCGCGTCCCTCCGGGGCAGCGCCTCACCTTCCCCGGAGGAGTCCCCGCTCCTCTCCCCGCGACAGGAACTTACCGGGGCTCCGCGAGGCGCCGGCGGTTCCGCCACTCGCTCAGCACCGCCGGCGACGGACAGCTCCGCTGGGCAGTGCGCTGAACCGTCCGCACAGCGCTCCGTCCTGTCCGCTCCGCGCTGTCCCTCCCGCACCGCGCTCCGTCCTGTCCGCACCGCGCTGTCCCTTCCCGCTCCGCTCCGTCCTGTCCGCACCGCGCTGTCCCTCCCGCACCGCCCGCGGCGCTGGCCGGGCTGAGGGACAAGCGACACCGTCTCCACCGCCGCCCGTCTCTGCTCCTCAGCCCGGTCCCCCCTGCCCCGCTCCCCACCCCACTAACCGGCCTTGGAGCCGCGACTGTGGCAGCCAGAGAAGCTGAGGCACCAAGAGGGGCTTTAAAGCAGCACTCCGCGGCCTCAGCGCTCCCGGGCTCGTTTCTAGCTCTGCTTGGCCACCCTCTGCTGTGCCGCGAGGAAGACAGGCTGGTCACTCACTCACCTGTCCCTGCCGACCCGGCTGGCCCCCGGGCAGGACCCTGTGCGAGCTCCGAGGGGCTCCAGGGACATGCTCAGAGCGACACTGGGGACGAGGACATGGGCATCGTCACACTGAGTCTGGTGTCAGTCGGAGCTGGCTTTTGTTTTCCACCCAAAGCATTTGGTCTGTCTCTGCTTGGCAAAACACGAGTCACAACCATCACTTAATTTTGTTAATATCCTCCACACCAAGAGCCTTCCCCTGGTTGCCAGTAAGAAATGGGAACGATATCAAAAATCCTAATATTAATTTTCAGAGCTCCAAATACTGCCAGGACTGCTGGTCAGCTTGGATCCAGGTGCCAAATCTGCTTCAGAAAGGAAATCCAAAGCTGGAGAAACGTGCAGCAATAGCTTTGTGTACCTACATGTGTGAAAGAGAATCATTTATGGACTCACCAGCTATGTAAATAGATGCACACTGAGACTGCTATAAACTGAAAGTTAGTTGTTGTTTATGTTCCAGAAATACAAAAGGCCTCAGCCAAGTCTGAGGCCCCATTGTGCAGCCTCTCCACATGTCCAGAGTTAACCCCAAAATCCCAACATGCCCGGGGAATGTGCCCTGTTTTGTGCCTTTGGCCTGGAAGGGACCCGAGGGAAGATGTGCAGGAACAGCCCACGGGACAGGGAGCTCTCAGCAGTCACAAGCTCACACAGGAGCAGCGGCACTTTCCACTCCACACTGCGCTGCCAACAGCTGCTGCGCTCCGTGGGCACGCCTGCAGCACTGCATGATTGCTGCAGCATGCTTTTCCTTGGCAAATGACCTGCCTGGCAGCAGGTCTTCCCTCAGCAGCGCCTCTCCTCCCCAGCACTCCACCCATCAGCCCTTCTCACCCGGGCTGGGAAGAGGCACTGAAGCCTTTGGGATAACTGAGTTCCCTCTTGGTTTGTGTGGCAGGGGAGGAACCTCAGGGGAGGTGCCATGGAGCAGACACAGACCCCAGTTTGCTGCTTCCCTTCGTGCCCACAAGAGTTTTCTCAGAAGAGAGGGGGGAGCCGGGGGTTGTGGAGGTGATGGGACAGGAAACCAGACTCCACACGCTCGCTTGTCCATGGACCAGCTTTTTCTTCTTAAGCCTAAGCACACAGAGAGCTGTGCTCAAGCCCAGGCACACCACCCTTTCACACTGCTTTTTATGGCACTGGTCAAGGCACAGAGAGTCTTCAAAGGAGTCCTTTTGACCTGGGAATTAACCAACAGATTGTCTTCTGGAAACCAAAACTGACCCGAAGCATAATTCTTTGCTGTGAATCCTGGAGATGCTGGTCTAGTCTTTGTTATCTCAAGTAACTAATTTTGTTTTCTAAGTTCTCCCTTCTTCATCCTTCCAGCAGCTGGAGCACCTCCTTTAACAATGCCAGGTTCCAGATCCAGGAGCACACATTCCAAATTCCACCTCTGAAATGAAGATTACGCACTCTTTTTCTTACAAAGAACTTGAACATTGAAACAAACAAAATCAAATTACCTTGGCTCTTCAAAATGTGTATCTGGATGACTCTTCTTCAGCCAGGGGAAGCTGGCAGGGGGATGAGATGCACATGCACACACCGGTGGGCACATGCCAGACCTTCCAGCTCTGCCCCACGGTGCCTCTCCTGCTCCCCAGCTGCTCCGTGGGGATGTGGTGTCACTCCTGCACCAGGTGAGGAAGGGACAGTGCAGCCCAGCTGCTCCTTAGCATTTCTGAACTCCAGATGGTGGGAGAAACCTGAGACTCCTATCCCTCTGCCTCTGAGAAACCACCAGACACAGGACCCTTTCCTGGGAACACCCCACGGAACGCTGGCAGCAAACTCTGGCAGTGTCAGGGAAAACAAGATGGGACTTTGAGAAGCACCACAGTCTGGCTGAGTTTGGACCTCCTGCCCCATGCCTCTGCCCATGCTGGAAGCACTGACCACAAGATTTTGTCAGTGCACCAGTGTTATGAGGCATAACTTAAATTTCTAAAACATTTTAACATCTCTAGATAGAGATCTTTCTGAATGCTTACTTTTCATTTATCATAGTCTAACCAGAAAATCAGCCAGCAACACACAAATGGAAATAGAACCATTGTTGGACAGGGCCAGAGAGGAGATGTTCAGCTTTTCCATTAAGGAGCAGTGACAGATACAGAGGGAGAACACGGGCAGGGAGCTCAGCTGCACCTGAGGGACCACGGCCATTTGTGTGCAAACGGCAGAGTTGAGACAGGATCAATGACAGCACAGGTGTGCAAGGAAGAGATTTGGAAGCACATTGCTCAGTCTCCTACAAAGAGGATGGGAATACTTTTCTCTCTCGCATCCCTGGTTGCTCCTGATGAATAAAGCACCATGTGCTGCAAATTGCTCTCAGTAATCAAGCCAAGAGAGGCAAAAATAAAGTGACAGGGAGCAGGGATCCAGGGCTTGAGTGGCAAAACAGCTCTAAGGATATTGTGCTCAAAAAAACCATGTTGTCAAAACAAGTCATGAAATAGAAAGGCTGAGATAATCACTTTGTGCTGGCCAGGGAAGGTGGAGACTCTGGGGGCAGCGTTTCAGACCTGTCCCCTCTCCCTCACCTCCCAAGCAGGTGAGCAGCAGAGCAACGGGGCGTGGGCAGGAAAGGCCACGTGAGACCAGCCAAGCCATCCTAAACCGTCACTCACCTGCTCACAGACTGCTCGCGTGGTGCAGCCCCAGGGAATGTCTGCCCTGGCCAAACACAGGAGCTGGAGGGGCTTTGGACTCTGCTCACGCGGCCGGGGTCTGCCCGAGGGGCTGAACACAGCAGAGACTCTGCAAGCCACTTCCCAGCTCCACTGCCTGCGTGAGCAGGGCACCTCAGCCAAGTGTTGCTGTCCCCACTTGGCAGAAAACCTGTGAAGATGAGCTTGAGAGGTCTCCAAGCCGGGCAGCTGCAGCTGCAGCATTGCACAGTACCACTCTTGGCTTCCACCCAGACCAAAAGAGCGTTTAATTCTGGAGAGCCAGCAGACAGCAGAGGCTCAAAGCACCCATTCCAATTGCGTTCATGAAGCAGACAGTGTCCTGAGCTTTGGAACAGACAGAGGTCGACACAATCAATGAGGGCAAAAATATTTCCCTAAAAGCATGCTCCTAACATTTGACCTCAATCACAGCAGATTGAAAGGTGGACTAGGTCAGATTTATTAAGAGAAAAATGATCACCATAAATTGGCACAGAGGAAGATTCTGAAAACAATTGCCTGAATGCAGAGTGATGCTCTCTGTGAAGCCTCCTCCCCTCACACGACCCTCTGGTTATTTGGCTGGAGCAGGGATGCACCAGAGCAGTCACAGTACATCACACTAATGAAATTAATCTGGAAAGCATTACTCCCAGTTCTATCGCACTATCTTGTCATGAATCATGTCACCTCCCCAGGCCCCTGTTCCCCACCTGCAAACAGCATTATCAGTATTTATTTCACACTGTGTGGTAGGAGGTTCTGCTCATTACCTGTCTGTGCACGGCTCTGAAATCTGCATGCAATGGGTTTCTCAGCACACCAGCCACATTTCCTCCTTTAGTCTCTCCCAGGCACGTTTTGTACCTGCTGTGCCTCACTCTCAAGTGACTCACAGGTGTCTGTGTCCATCGCTTCCTGTGCCTGACCTTAAAGGGAAGG
The DNA here is from genome assembly GCF_015832195.1 of Motacilla alba alba. Lineage (NCBI taxonomy): Eukaryota > Metazoa > Chordata > Aves > Passeriformes > Motacillidae > Motacilla > Motacilla alba. The sequence goes on along the minus strand of NC_052035.1, from coordinate 14,835,427 downwards.
GAGAAACCCCACATTTGTCTGATGAGATTTAGGCCCACTGGCTGATTTAATCAGCCCATATTTCTCCCGCTGCTTTGTGTTCTCATCTGATTTTATCATCTCCAGATTCTCACCTAGCCCAGCTGAGGTCACACACCCATAATTTACTGAGCACTCCTGTGCTGGAGAGGCAGCTCAGCATCTTTGCAAGTGGGTCAGGGATGGATCTGGAGGGTGGCATTTAGAGAAACAATGCTGGGTGATGGCATTCACGTAGGACAGATCCAAGCTACACGTGCTGTTGCCCAGCTTCCTACCATCTGTACACCAAACTTTCAGCTCTCTGTCAAAGAGACACTTATTCCCATGCTTGTATACTTAGCAGGAGGCATGAGGTAACACATATGTTGCTCTTGAGATGCACTTCCCCCCTCACAATTTGTGCTTGTGACTGTAATGGAAATATATATTAAATACATGTATTTCTGTTCGTGTATTTGGCTTTTCAGTGCCACCCACAATTCCCCGTGCCTGCAAATTCTGCCTTCTCACATCCCACTTGTCCCCTCTGCTTTGAATGCTGCCTGTCTCTTGAAGTCCAGCTGGCCAGAGCTTAACCCTTAACTTTCAGGATCCTCTCCAGGCTGAGCCAGCCCTGCTCAGCTCCCCAGCCTGACAGGGCCCTGCAAAGTATCCCCGGGAGCAGCTGGATCCCACCCCACCTCAGCACAGCAGGGTGCTCCCTCTCCACCTTCCCCTGCCATGGAGGGAGCCTCGCCTCCCACAGAAACTTCAGGGAACAGGGAGGGGAGCAGGAGATGTGTGGGGTGACAAGCCGCAGGTCCTGGAGCAGGCTCTGACACTGGGAATCAAGGGTTAGCCTCGGTGGGGGACACCTGGCTAGAAGAGAGCAGAGGGTATGAACCCCAAATACAGCGAGGCAGCACTCAAAGCAGCAAAGGAGCACCCGCGGAGGCTGTGCTTGTCCCACTCACAGCAGGACCCCTGAGAGCTGCCTTCAGACAGCTCTGCAGAGGAAACTGCAGCTCACAGCCCTTCCGCAGCCAGGACGAGGGCTGGCTGCTGCGCTTGGTGCAAAGCTCCCCGTGTTCCAGAGGTTATCTCAAAGGAACAGATGCGCTCAGATCAAAGAGCTCCAGCTGACCCCCCATACAGCACAGCCTCCCACAGCGGTGCCTCCTCCCTGCCACACCACACACCTGCCTGCTCTCCCAGCAGCCACACAAGGATGGCACACCTCCAGCTGCCACCACACGCAGGAGCCACCCACTGCACCTGTAAGTCTGATTCTCTGCAAAATCTCTGCACGTGTGCAGCCAGAGCCAGCAGCCTCCAGCACGGCTCACCTGGCACTGTGGAGTGGAGCCAGCTCAGCCTGGCACTGCGAGCCCCACAGCCCCAGCCCTCACAGGAGCAGAACGCCTCTGAGCTGCACACAGCCTGTGCCCTCTCTTAACACACTACAAAAATCTCTGCTTTGCTCAAAACATCGTGGAGAGACACAGGAACCTGCACCAAGCCCTCCTGTCTCCCAGCTCTGCGTGATTCCCAGCCCTGAGAGCAGCACTGCTGGGAAGGGCTGCATGCCTGATACTCTGCAGTGAATTCCTTTAATTCTTGGTTTATTCTTTTCTAATGTTCAAAGTCTACTTTGAACACATACAGACTTAGTATCTTACCAAGTTATTTTATTTCCACGTTATGGAAGAATGCTTTCCATTAAAAATGCATCAAATGAAATAGATCTTTAGCTAGACTTTCAAATTGTTCCTAATTAATATTCCCTTTGAAATCTATCAACTTTCTTTGCTGCTACCTAGCTTTTCTGCATTAGGTTATAAAACTAGTATTTCAAGGAACAGTCGCTTTTGTGTGTAGTAATCAGACACCATTATCAGGCTCAATTTTTAAGCTAATTTTTCTTCCTCTTCTCTGAAGGACTGTCAGGCCAATAACTTTCTCCCCTTATCTTCCTACTCATTCTGCTTCTTGGCACTGGTGTAATTGCTTTCCCACTTTCTTTACTCCACGGCTTGACAGTTTTAAATGAGCCTTCCACACCTGTGCTTTTATCTAGCCCGAGTTCTGGCCCCTCAGTTGCTCTCCTGTGGCACGGATCAGGTTTAACCACGCGCAGTCAGTGCTCCCAGCACAGACCAGGCGGGTCAGGGAGCCTGCCTTTGTTTCTGGAGTGAAGCTGTGACCACAAGGCAGTGCCCCGATGACGGGTCCCCAGGGCAGCTCGGGCTCCCAGGCAGGTTCGTAGCTGAACATTTTCCCTAAACACAGAATCCCCTAGACTCCCCACCTGGAATCCCCTTTGCTTGCTGGCAGCAGGGGAGTCCTGACCTGGAAATCAGGCTCCCCTTCAGCAAGGTCCTTGTGGGGCAGAGCTGCTGTCAGCGCTCCGGGGACAGCTCCTGGGGAGGAGGGTGAGCTCTGAACATCCTGCAGCTGAGCTGGGGCTCTTCACCAGCACCACCATCCAGGGAGGGCAAACGGAGAAACTGGGACGGGACTTCCAGCTTGACAGGGAAGGTGCCTGCCAACAATGAATGAATCTCCTTGTGGCTTCAAGCTTTGTTGGGGAAAAAAACACAAATTCTAAGAGCCATGGGAATAAAAATACCTGATCAGTTCATTTAAGCCTGTCACTCTGAACAATGCAGCACTCGTTTTTAGGACTGCTTCTCACATGTCCCTCTGGTTTCTGAGCAGAAACCCACAGTGCCAAGCACTGACACAAAAATCACAGCCCCTGGCCGTTATTTAGTCATATGGAAAACATTCCACCGAGGAAATAATGTCCTTCACTGGAGAGCCTGAGTGAAAACCTTCAGGCAGGAAAAGCAGAATCAAATCAGTGTCAAATCCACATCCACTCCAAAGACATGTGAGCATCCTACTTGTGCTCAGTAAAGTCAGTTTGCCAACAGGCTTTGAGCCTGTTGAAAAGCAGGAAGCACAATGAAGGGAAAAGGATTTTCACATCATGCTCTGAAACATACCAGAAGATGCCTACAACCCGAGACACAGGCCCAGGAGCAGGCAGGAGGCAAACACGGGATTACACCTGGGCTTGTACTACAGCAGGAAGGCTTCTGTTTGATCCTGCCGAGCAGACAGAGTTCTTGGTGGCAAATTCCTGTAGGTTTTGCACTTCTGCAGCCATGTGTTGCTTCCTAGGGTCTCCCATCTTTCTTCCCCTCAAATCTTGTTTATAGATTTCACAGTGTTTCAGCACATCTCAGAAATTCTTCCTCGGCTTCTCATTGTGCTGCAAACCCCCTGCAGAGCAAGGCCAGGCAGACAATGGGTCCCAGAGGCACCTGGGCCATTGCAACATTTGACAGGTTGGATTTTAAGCTGTGAGCCCTGGACCAGGGAGAAAGAATTTAACTCCAGCTGTAGGCAGAAAATCTACACCACAGAAAAATTTGTGCAGAAAGTTTTTTGGTGTGAGTTACCAACATCTGAATGCTGCAGCTTCTTTCATTATGAAGGGAGCTCTTGGAGAGGAGCATCGTTTTATTAAGCAGCACATAATGCTCACTGTGGTACAGACAGCAGCACAGTTATCATGCTCTATTTCACAGCATTAAAAATGAGCTATTCTCCAAGCAGGAGAAATCTTCATATCAAAGATTCAAACACCACAGGCTTCGATGCTGTCAAAAGAGATTATTTTAATTTCTGCTATGCCTCCAAGTAGTCCAAGACTTTACGAGTCACAATGGAAAGTGAATCAGGCTTTGATTCCTGAAGGAGGCAGAAGTCCTAGAGGAGGCCAAGCGAAGGGAGGCTTGGAAGATCCACGTGGCAGACTCTTCCCAGAGCCCAGCCATGATCCTGGGAGGAGAGAACACGTTTCGGATGACTCAGTGCTTCTCCACCTGAATATTGAAATGTAGGAGTAAAAGAGGGAAAGAAAAGGGATTTCTGAGACTGACCTCTCAAGTTTGGCCTCTGAAGGTGCAAAGCTCTCCCTGGTAGGACAAGGACCACGCACAGACCAAACATGCTCTTTGACCCATCCTAAGTCCCATTTCTGTTACTGATTCACCTGAAGAGGTTTTGTGTTCTCAGGCTGGAGTGGGCGACAGTCTCCAGCAGCGCTGCTCCGGGCACGGGGAGCTGGGCAGGAGGGAGGAAACATCCCCTTAAACAAGGGACAAAGTTTCCTGAGACCCTTACCAACACCAGACACAAAATGTCAGCTCGCCTAGCTGGAGCAGAGTCTGTAACAATGTGCATAGCAGGAAACCCCATTCCTGTGTGAGGATACTCCTCTGCCACTACGCTCCCTCCCACTCCCTGAACTGAGCCTCCCACCCTTCCCTCCCTTTACCTGCAGCCCTGCTCAGCCCGTTTGCTGCAGCAGCAGGAGGTCACAAATCTCCTGTGGCTGGCTGAGCTGATCTTGCTGCCCCAAGCCAGTGTCACTGAGCTCTGGCCCCCAGCACACAGCAGCCAGGGGCAGCGGCCAGCAGCGACCAGCCCCAGATTGCCATCCAGGGCTGTGCACAGACTCCCCAGCAGAGCAGAAACCACACACCTCCCTCTCGTTCCTGCCATTGGAATTGTCCCTCAGAGCAGCTTCTGTCGTTGGGGTCCGAAGAATGAGAGATTTCCATCTCTGAGAGGGGTTTTACTTCTCCAGGAGTGAGAGGCGGAGCGTGGGGAACTAAGCCCCTCTCCCCAAAAAAGGAGAGGCAGAACATATGCACACAGCCCACTGATTTCTGCTGAGGTGGCCCAAAGCCAGCACATAAAGCAGGCTGGGAACAGCTCTGAGAGCACATCTCAATTAATACCACGGGAAACAATGCCACAGACGTTTGCAGGCACTGCTGGGGCCAGAAAATCCACACAGCCCTGGGCACTGCTGGGGCCAGAAAATCCACACAGCCCTGGGCACACCCAGGCTCCGGGTGGCACACAGGAGAGGACGAGGCCTCCCCTCCATCCCGGACTGCCCTGAGGGAAGGCTCACCAGGGATGCACCCGTCAGCATTAGTGCACTGAGTTGTGAAGAGGCTGCTCCTCCTCAGACTTGCTGCATGGCAGCACGGCTTCTCATCAGCAGTTCATTTGTGTTTGGGGGTGGCACGTGCTATGGTGGAGTCACACAGAGACTGCTCCCGCAGCCAAGGCAGCTCACCACAACCAGCCAGGCTTTAGAAAGCGGTCTGTGAAAATTCCAGGTGAGGCAGTTAAATTCGAGCACCTTGACACAAAGCTACAGAGCAGATTTCACTTACTTTGGGAGAAAGCAGCATTTTTCTCTAAGGAGTTGATGAGCAGTTGTGGGTTGATTTTTCTTTTCTTTTTTTAAAGCAGGTTGATGATGAAAAATCTCAGAACAGTATGACTATCATGAGAATGATTTCTAAAGCAGGAAGCATGACAGCCCCACACCCACAACAGCAGAAGCAGCTGCCACACACAAGTTGCCAGGGCTGCTCCTGCGCCACTTACAGCCGAGGGAACTCTGACACTGTCTTCAGTGCAGACCTGCACAGTGCAGAGTTAACTCAAAGCCCAGATAAGGCGGGAAAAACAAATGGGAGCTATTACCCAAGTCAGAAGGTATTTCACATCCTCATCTCAAAGCAGGAACTGTGTATGATAAAGCCCAGCCTGAGCAGAAGCTCCAGAATTGCCGTCACTCACGTTCAGGATTTGCAGCGCTCAGAAAAGATCTCATCAATAAGAAATATCAATAATTAAAGCAATCTCTAACCTCATGTAAAGTTCCCTGCAAAATTACTTCAGTGCCTCGCAGACTCTGAATGCTGGAAGAGAAATTTCCTCTTGATGCCAAGGAAAAAAAGAAAAAAATCAGAGCAGGTTGTTTCATTTTTATCTGGAACATTTCCACCTGTCTACCTTTTCTCTGCACAAAGCCTTTCCACATTCACTGCAAGTCCGTGCCTGTCACAGGAGGCTGCTGGGTGTCAAGATGACTTTCACAGCCCCTCTGCCCTGCCACGGCAGCAGGAGCCAGAGCTGCTGCTCCTGCAGGGCAGGAGGGGAGCAGGCAGGAGCGGCAGGGAGTGCCCGCGCTGGGCACTGACCCCTGCTCACAGCCCCACACAGGAGCCCAGGATCAGCGCGGCCTCTCCCAAGCCTGGCTCAGAGCTGGCAGCTGCCCACTGCTGCCCTGGCACAGGGACCTGCCCCCCAGGCTGCCCACGGAGCCCCCGAGCAGAGCCCCGTGCCCGGGAGCAGCCCCGAGGCAGGCACACACACCACGAGAGCTGCGCAGCAGCTGCTCCCTGGCGCTCCTACCCTCTGCTCCACGGAGCAGCCTCGGCTCCGTGCCTGCCTGCAGCGCTTGGGAGGCAAAGAGCTGCTGCAGCATCGGGGCTTTAACCCCTGGCCTTCATCCTGCACTCTAAGATGTGCTGCATCCTCTTCATTCCCACGCTGGTTTTCCACAGCGGGGCGCAGGAGCACAAAACCACAAACCGGCTCACTTACTGATCCCCTGCCCTACATTTCCAGACTGGCAAGACCAGTTACAGAAAACCTTTCCCAGGGGAGTATGATCAACTGTAAAAAAGAAAAGTACTTACAGTCTTGGACAAACACAGCCACACGCCACGATTTTCAGAAGGAATCACAGAACACCCTTCAGAAACAACAGGGACATTCGCAGCCCAACCCAGCTGCTGCTGAGATACCATGGTAATGATCCTGCTGGAAGGGCTAATTCACTCTGATTTCAGAGCCAAACCAGGTACATCAAGAGTCACCTGCTCTTCTCCCAGTCGCTCTGGCAGTGTGTCAATTATTACCACGCTCAGATTAGCTCCTGTTTCTACACAAGCACTGGAAAGGTGAATCTCTTCCCCTGAAACCATTCCACAGCATAGTTAGCAACGTGCACTAAATGCTCGTAACCTACAGTCATCTTCCAGAAAATAACTTTAAGGAGCTGTCAGTTCACATCAAGGCTAAACCACTTCACCGTGTATGGAACCTTTAAGCTTCTGTTGAAAGCCAAAGCAGCAAACAAGCTTAGAGGTCTGTAATCAGAGATGCCAGGCAGCAAGACAGCTTACAGGCTTGTTTCATATGCACCAGAAAAACGTCAGCTCAAGAAGCATCACGGTGTGAGGCAAGATTTCCTGCAAGAACATTTTAATCACCTGGAGTCTGATTTTTATAACCCTCCCAGTACTTCAGCAACCAGAGCAGACCATGGAACACTTGTAGAACGGGCACTTAGCATTCACCTGACATGCTTTTTAACACAAGGAACAAACAGAAAGAACGATCTAGTTTGGAACTTGAGGAGTTATCCTGCTGCAGAGCTAGCAGGATCCAAAGGAGCCAGAAGGCCTAATTCAAGTGCCAAAATGTACCTCAGCAGCATCACACATCTTCCGGGAGACGCAGCTTCGCTCGGGAAGCTCGACAGGCAAGCGCCACGGAGAGCCAAGGCTGGGAGCCGTGGATGGATCCCAGAACCTGCTGGCACCCCAGCTGAGCCTGCTGCAGCCTGCTGCCAGAGCGGCTCTCATGCTCGGGAGCACCGAGGCACGCTGCTCGGGCTGCAGACCCAGGGGATTCGTCCCGGCACTCTGCAGGACCAGCCTGCGAGCGGCGCGCACGGCATGCACGCGCTGGGAACAGACAGCCACATGCACACGCCACTTTAAGAAAAGAGTGAAGCCTTTTCTTAAAGGCCTCTTTATTTTTAAACTCCTTCAAAACATAAATTAATTTAAACAAATCAGATGCAAACCACCTGCAATTTTAAATTCGCATATATTTTACTGTATCAATCACGGCAACCTCATACAGTAAGATACACAAAAATAGAGCATGGTATCACTTCAATTCAACACGGGCTTCTACTACAGGATTCCATGACATATATACAGAGACTTCTCTTTTTCAGAGCAGGTGTAGCCCCTGCCCTGCTCACCATAAAAATTACGTGGCATCACAGTTGTAGTTGTTCACTGTAGTGTGAGGAGCCATATGGAAATTGATCTGGTGAACTACAAGATACACTGTAGAGCAGCCAAACAGGCATGAAGCTGCAGAAGGTGAACAAAACCCAGATAACCACCAAAATTAAAACCACCCTTAGACTGCATTTTAATAGTAAAATTGTTTTTAAATTCTTCACTATATACATCATGTATCTACATTTGTGTCATATTTATATATATATATATTTATAAAAAACATACAAGATTGAAAACCTTAAAATCATTCACTTAAACAATATTCACCCCAACCTTCAGGGTCAGCAAGGCAGTTCTTGCCCTTGACATTATGCTCAGCTGCAGTGCCTTGATTCAGAATTTCCCTGATTGTTAAGCACGCTCTGCTCACTCTGATTCTTAGTGCAAACTGGACAGTAACTTTTTGTTCTCAGCCCTCTGTAAGACCCAGGTTTCATCTTATTTCCACGATGCTTCTGACACCCAGTTATGGCTAAAATTATTTTAGCTATTTTACAACACTAGCCTATGTAATTTTCCCCGCTACCTACCTGAAGCCCCCCCACCCCAAAAAATGTAAGACAAACGATCATTCATGCATGCTCCTGTCACACAGGGAGTGATGGACACTGAAGCTGAGAAGCCTAGACTCTAAGAGCGATTAAAAACCCCAAAGTGAATCATTTCAGTGCAAAGTGGACTACAGTTTACATCTCAGCTAGAGTTCTTCACAGGTATTTTAAACACATTTAATTCTGCACATCAGATTAGGTTGTCTGATACTTTGTGCTAACTAGCTATAGTTGGAATAAGGGGGTTAGGATCCTTAGGGGTTTTCTTTTAATATAAAACTAAAGTCTATTCATAACCAGGTGGAGTTTGGGGGGTCAGACTGTACAGAGCCCAACACAGGGGAGTGCTGGCTCTCAGCCAGTTCCCAAGTGCTACAGCAAGAGACAAAGGTCTGAGTCACACCCATAACTGATGGGTCCACTTGAGCAGGAGCCACAAACGAGCTCTGATCTTTAACCAGGCCAGTGCTTTACTCGCTGGACTACTCTACAGACAGCCTGGCAGTGGATTTGGGAGCGAGCAGAACATTGATACTCACGGTTTCCATAACCACAAAGAAAAAGCGTGCACTGAGAGCAAAATCCTGCAATTCTCAGCCAAGACCCCACTCAGATGAGTGCCAGCCTTATCAGAGGGAAAAAAATGTCAGATTAAAACCCCAGAACTGATCAGAGCCAAGAACATCATTCTGCCACAGTGGCTATAATAAGCTCTGAAATACAGTACAAGGAAAAACAAAAAGTCACCTGAACAAATAACCCAGAGAGACTTCATAGTTATAATGATTCTACCACTTTTAAGAACTCAACATATTAAATATTTATTAAAAATAAACTGTTTCCAAATCACCTATTTACAGTACAAAGAACAGTACTTAAACCATGTGCAACAGAAAGAAAATGGACACTCATCTGAGAGGACAACACTCCAGGCCTCACCTGAGTGACACAGACACAGGATCACCGCTCTAAAATACCACACAGTGAAACCCAGAAGGATGATATTGGCAACACCGGAAAATAAAGCACACCTTGTCCAGATTCAGGTTATATAAGCTGGAGATAAACAACCAGGAGAGAAGGGGAGAAGGAGGAAACGACGACAAAAGGAAGAGAGGTTACGGTGTTTGCATTTTGGAGATCAAGAAATGCAGACACACATCAAAATATAGTCCTTGTTGGCAAAACAAGCCATTCTCATATTTCCTGCACATTTTGAAGTCATACTTTATCAAAAACTGGCAGTGGTTTCATCACTCATAGAAAATGAGAATCTTAATTCTCTGATTTTATTTTCAAATACTGCCTGGTTTTATTTGGGCAAGATATGATATAATAGGAAGGTACGATGTCACGTTTTAAAAATACAACAGCTGCCAAGTTTTAAGGAAAAATGTGCTCTTCTCCCCCATGTTGTAAGTTAAAAAGCAATGCTCATTTAGGAGTTACCTAAATTATAGCAGCATGAAATCTAATGGATCTGCAGCATCTGTGAAGCCACAAAAATCAAGAACTGGCACCTGATCACTGAACCATGGTTCCAAATATGTGGACGTGTGATTTTGGCAAGAGGTCAGCGTGAACGTTAGTTAGGATAGCCCTTTCCTCTCCCCCTTCCCTTCCCTTCCCAGACAGCCTCATCCATCTATCTGTAAACCACGTGGGACAGCTGGGATGACTTGTAGTTGAGCTGGTTGTTGGGCAGGAACCTGTGCAGCTCGCTCTTCCTGCAGCACGGGTCGTAGTAGTAGGCGCTGAGGCAGGAGTCACACGAGACCTTGGAGCAGAAGGTGCACGTGTTGGCGGCTCCCGCGCGGTTGCAGAAGCCGCAGCGCGAGGTGCCCGAAGGCTTGGCCTTGGAGCCGAACGGGGCAGCCCTGTCTTGGCTCTGAGTCTGTGATGGGTACTGAGATTTCTCCCTCAGAGCCGAGGCAGGAGACAGGCTGTCGCCGGGGAGGGCTTTGATGGAGTAGGAGCTCTGTTTCACCGCCGGGTACTCCTGCCTGGAGCCGAACAGGCTGTCACACTTCTGGCAGACAGAAGCGCCACAGGGTATGCCACAGTTCTGGCACTTGGAGGAAGCTGTCTCTTTGGCTAGGTGGGGGCGTTTGTGGTAAACGGGGTTGGCATCGCTTTTTAACAGCCATACGTCGGGCTTAATAGCGTCTTGTCTTTTAAAATTTAACACGCTTCTAGAATCGGGGTCAGTATACAAATCCAAGTCCTCTTGAGCAGAAAAATAGGAGCTGTAAGGGACATTTGTTCTTAGCATGCCATTGTGATGAGAGGAAGTTGGCAAGTATTCATCTGAACAGCCGTGTGGGGAGCCGGACATGGTCAGCAGGGAGGGCGACGGACGGATGATTTCATCTTTAATGTCGTCTTCCGCGTCCACCAGAATGGGCTCCTTCCTGAGGCTCAGCGAGCTCATCAGGGGAGGCTTCTTGCTCTCCCAGTAGCTGTCGTAGGCATCCACTGACTTGGAAGGCTTGCTGACCTTGGGCTTGTAGTAGTCCTTGGAGGCGCGCTCGCTGGCGGATTTCTGCAGCACCATGCGCGCCATGGAGGCGTTGAGGCTCTCGCGGCCCTCCAGGCGCCGCCGCATGGCCTCCGCGCAGCCCCGCACGTCCTCGCCGCTGCCCCTGCGCTCCTTCACCACGTCCACCTCCGAGTAGCCCTTATCCTTCACCTGCAGGTGGATCTCCAGGAGCTGCTCGCACTCCACTTTGGCCAGGAAGAGCTCAAATGAAATCATCTTCACCTGAATGGCGTCCACCTGCTCCTTGAGCGCGAACGCGGCTCCCGGCTCCTGGACGTAGCCCATGTAGCTCAGGATCTGCCGCACGTCCTCTTCCGTCAGAGCAGACTTCACGTGGTAAACAAAGGCTCCAGTGTAGGTCTGAGGGGCCCGGGGGGAACAAAAGGAAAACTAGGTTACAAGTTCAGCGCTGGACGAGATGTTCAGATAATTCGGTGACAGAGAGCATGTAATTAAATACAACAATAACCGCTCTGAACACGTGCAACCGCCTCGGCAAGATGAGCTCCATTTCTGCATCCCTCCCGCTCAGCAGATGGAAATTCCACATGAGGGAAATTCAAAGCAGGAGAGTTTTCATTCAATTTAAAATCCCGATTAGCATAATGTCCTCCCTGGTGATTTAAATCGCTCTGCTCTGCACTGACATTAACTTTCGTGCATACCGGACGTGTTTGAATTTACAGAAAGTCTGCCACGAAAGGCAGAAAGGCCAGGATTTGGGAACTGCCCTACGCAGGGGCAAGCTGGAGCTAACAGGAACTCAGAATCACTGCAGGAGTCCCAAAGTCCAATGCAGCTTTAAATATGCTTGAGGGACACCCTTCTTTGTCTACTGTTACTATGCAGTTTCAAATGTTAGTTTTATTCAATTTAATTCAAAAACTTCCACTAAAAGAGCCCCAAAAGCAGAGACATGAGTTTCAGCAAGCTGAAATCCCCTCGGCACCTGGCACACCTGAGGGATGTGCTTAGCCCAGCCCAGCCTGTTCTGAGTGCAGGCAGGAGCAGTCTGCCCACACAGGAAAAAGAACACAAAACTGGACTGCAGAGAGCTGCCAGTGGGACTGCAGCACCCAGCACCAGCAGAGAGAGCCCACCTTCCCCTCGGGAACCCGCCTGGGTAGGTACACTTGAAAGCAGCTTAAAATCAGAACATCAGGAACTGAGCACTGACAAGCAGATCAAAGATACTCTGAAAACAACGCCTTTGCAGAAGCTCCTTCACCATGATCACACAACTTGTGGGAACCTCAGCAAAGCACCCACTCGAGCACACGCCCTGGGTTTAATACTTGTGTCCAGTAACAGCTGTGGCAGGACAAATCAAACCCAGTCAGCTTAAAGCCAGCTTGGCCACTCACCATTGTGAGAGCCTCTCCAAGCAGAAATAAAACAGTGCAGCAGGGGAGGCTGACAACAACCTTAAACAAGCTCCTCTCCTACTTCATACACACTCTAATTGCAGAAAGTGCTCGTACTTCTGCTCTGGGGATACTCTCATCAGCACAAACCTCACTTATTTTACACAGGACCTTTCCTATGGCTTCTGTTTACCTACTGTAATAGATATAAATATAAATATATATATATAATGCTATAATGGAAGAAAGAGAAGCCTCTAAAGGAAGGAAATTAAATGCATTCACAGAAAGATAAATAAATCATGTTCTCACTATGGCTACATTAAAAAATCTTACCTTAATGTTTTTGAACTCCTTTTTCCAGGGGTACAGAAAGAGATTAATCCCAACTGTCTCAAGCATGTTGAATGCATTATGGAGACAATGTAAACTTGAGGATTTCACAGATCTCAGCGAGTTTTCAGCCATCTCATAAAATTTTATCAACCGGAATCTATAAAAGGGATCAATTTTGGGAAGGCAGAGTAAGGCTGCTGCTGCCACTCGCAAGTACTCATCGTTAATAGGACGCTGCTTGTTGTCAGAGGCATTCAGCTTGCACTCGTGGAACTGTACATACTTCCTAAACAAATCGTCTTTGTATTTTGTATCCATTGAAATCAGATTTTCCCTCGTGCTGGGGGCAGCTACCTCCTCTCTTTCATGGTGATTTGGCAGTGGGCTGGGTATCTGGCCTTAGGAATCTTCAGCACTGGCAATGTCCTGGAACAGAAACTGAAAACAAACACAAGTCACGCCAGGTGCACACGCCCCAGACACGCCCTGCCCCGGGGCTCTGCCACGGTCCCAGAGCTGCAGCTCCCCCAGAGCCTCTGCAGGACGCTGAAAAGGCACGGGAGCCACAGAGATGCCACTGTCCTGCTTTCCAACGCCACTCCCCACTCGTTTTCCGGGTCCCTGCCCAATGTGCTCATTTTGTGAAAGCATCTGCTTCCCCCTCGCCTCTTGTGGCCCAGGACTGCCCCAAGGCTGAGCAGGTTTATGGCCTCTGCCTTTTGATTTCTCACGTTTTCACTGACATTGCTCCTGCCGGGAGCCCAGTGCAGCCGGGGCAGCTCTGCAGCACCTCCACAGGACCCACTCCCGACGGCTGCAAGCACAGCCCCAGCTCCAGCTGGAAGCTGCAGACACCACTGGGATCCCTGCGGCAGGAAAGCTACACCTGCCACCTGCAGCTGCCTTTTGGGAACGGAGCAAAACCATCCCTGTGCTTCTGCTTGCAGGGATAGCTGCTTCTGTGGATACACTGACAAAAGAATCTCCCAAATGCTGCTCCACCAGAACCAAGGTGAGTCCCAGGCCAACAGCCTCCACCTGCAACGCCTCAGGAACCTGCGATCACAAAGCAGACCACAGGCTTTGTTTACTACACAAAAAGACAAACCAGCTCTTGGCCTGAGCGGAGAGGGGCTGGGAGGATTCAGTGCACGGTTTCAGATGCAGTCAGCCTCAAACAGCATTTCAGAAAAGACTCTTCACCAGCATTAGCTGCAGCTGCTAGAACACCGATCAACACTCGTGTTGAAGGAAAACTTCCCAGCCGAAGGAAAGGAGCCAAAACACAAAATACCAACCTGACCAAGAGGCCAGGGAAACAAACAAACAACCAAATCAACAGCCTGGCAGTTAGCATCCCTCGATGAAAGGCTGTGCTCAGTGCCAGCCTCGTGTGGGGAAAGTTAAGCAGCAGCTCTGCTTCTCCTCCGAGGCACACGCGCTCCTGTCAAGAGACAGGCTGTGAATCACAGGAAATGTGGAGTGCTAAATTAACATCTGAGCAGAAGGGCCAGGAGCAGTCCCTTCCCTTCCCTCCCCACGTTCCTCCGCAAGTTGAGCAGGATGAAGCCTGTGGACAAAGACAGCAGAGCCTGTTCCTTGGCAAGAAGAGCTGCACACGAGAACTGCAGAGAGAGATCTTTGTCTGGCACGGCAGCAGAACACCCCCAGGACACGGAGCGATCCTGCGCTGGCATTCAGCACCACAGCTCTGCCACCCACTGCCAACAGCCACCACACAAAGCGCCCAGGTGACAGGAGAGCCCTCACCGAGGCCACACCTGAGACACGGCGGGGTCAGCGAGCCCCAGGTGATGGGAGAGCCCTCCCTGAGGCTCCCAGAGCCCCTGCCAGCCCTGACCGTGCCCCGTGCCTGCCCCCCGAGCCAGGGCACGGCACACTGTGCCAGGGCACAGCCTGGCAGCCCGGCCAGGGCTGCTGCAGCACAGAGCCGCGGGCAGCCCGGCCTCCCCGGGCCGGCAGCCCACCCAGCAGCAACATCCATGGTTACGGGCTCCGGAGAGCTCACGATGCGAGCAGGCACGGATAAATATAGGCTTCAGCAGCTCCCGAGTGACAGAAGGCACAGAGGAACGAGGCTGCTTTGCCGCAAGGTGTTCACGCCAAAGGCCGGCGCTTCCCGGAGATGTGAGAGCAGTGCCGGCTGCCGAGACACGAGAGCGCTCCTAACCGTGTCCGGGGCCAGGCCCACCCGGGCAGCCCGCTGCTGTGGGCACGCAGGCCCGCGGGGTGCGCGAACCCCGGACGGCAGCGGGGCGACACAGGGCGAGCGCTCCCTTCCCCGGCCCTGCGCCCCCGTCCGTGCACCCCCCCCCGGGGCCGCGAACCGCCGAACCGCCCCCGGACACGGCGGCTGCGAACAGCGGCGGCCGAGCGCGGGCGGCCGCGGAGCCCCGCAGGACCGGCGCCGCTCCGTGCCCGGGACACTTGTTGCACAGCCGGGCCGGGGAGCCCCGGGCACCGCCTGGGCCTCCGCGGCGGCAGCGGCACCGGGAGCTCCCGCCGGCGCCGGCCGCCCCCGCGCCGCCCGCCCGCCCACCCGCCGGGGCCAAGCCCCCGCTCCGCGGCCTGTCCCGTCCCTCACCGCTCCGCGCCGCCGCCGGGACCCGCCGCCGCTCCGCCGGAAGCGCCCGGCGCCCGGGCTGGTACCCCCGCGTGCGGACGCGCCGCCCCGGCAGAGCCGCGGAGGCCCGGCCGGTGCCGCGGACCGAGCGCGCCCGCCCTCAGGGCTCGGGCAGGGCCGCGGCGGCGGCAGCGGCGACCCGGAGGTGAACGGCGGGGCGGGAGAACTTCCGCGCGTGACGTCATGGGGCGGGGCGCGAGGCGCGGGGCGGTGCCCCGGGGCCGCTCTCCGGGGCTGCCGGGAGAGAAGCGGCCGTGGAACGGCTGCGGGACCGTGACACCACCGCCCGTTGGGCCCCGCCGTGCCCGGAGCGGCGCTGGCACCGCGCGGGGCCCCGCTCGCCGGCGGCTGCCCGGGGATGGCGGTGCCGCCCACAGCCCGGGCCGCGCCCGCGCCGCTCGGTGACGCCCCCCGCGCGCGGCGCGGGGCGGGGCCGGGCGGGGCCGCGCGTGCGCAGGCCGCCCCCTGGCGGCGCGGCGGAAGATGGCGGCGGGCGGGCCGTCGCGGGGCGCGGAGCGGCGCCCGGACCCGCTGTCCCGCCTCACCTGCCCCGTGTGCCTCGAGGTGTTCGACGGCCCCGTGCGCGTCCCCTGCGGACACGTGTGAGCGCCCGCCGCCGGGCCGGGGCGCGGGGGACGGGGCCGCGGGGGCTGCGGGGCCTCGGGGGAGCCGCGGCTCGGGCCCCGCGGGGCTGAGGGCAGCGGCTCCGCGCGCTGCTGTGCGCTCCGGCAGCGGCGCTGGGCTCGGCCGGGCCGGGCAGGGCCCGAGCGGCCTTGACGGGAGAAAGCGAAAGCGAAGCGGGGAAAGGAAGCCGGTGTGCTTCCACTTTCGCTTCCCGTCTCCCTGAGGAATGCGGGCATGGCCTGGCTGGACAAGGGGCAGCGGCTGCGCACCGTCAGAGGGCAGGCTCAGGTTGGGTGTTGGGATGAAATTGCTCCCTGGCAGGGTGGGCAGGCCTGGCACTGGGTGCCCAGAGCAGCTGTGGTGCCCCTGCATCCCTGGCAGTGCCCCAGGCCAGGCTGGACACTGGGGCTGGAGCAGCCTGGGGCAGTGGAATGTGTGCCTGCCATGGCAGGGGTGGCACTGCGTGGGCTTTAAGGGCTCTTGCATCCCAAACCGTTCCATGGTTCTGTCCAGAAGCCGAGGGCACAGAGCACTGTCCAACAGCAAACAGTTCTGCGTGTGACAGCCTGGGATCCTCCATGCCCCGGTGCCAGCAGCTCCCTCGTACCCTTCTTTAGGGAGTCTCGAGGCTCTGTCACTCCCTTGGGCAGAGGCTGTGCCAGGGCAGCGGGCACTGCGGGTGCCCAGAGGCTGTCTCACCACCTCCTCCTTCTCTCTCCCAGCTTCTGCACGCCGTGCCTGCAGGAGTGCCTGAAGCCCAAGAAGCCAGTCTGCGGGGTGTGCCGCAGCACCCTGTCACCCGGGAGCAGGGCTCTGGACTTGGAAAAGCAAATTGAAACGACAGAAACCACTTGCAACGGCTGCAATAAAAAAGTATGGAAGTGTTTGGAAATTCAGTACATGAGATGTGTCTGCCTAGGGGAAAGTAGACTGCTTCCTCCTCAGCTTTCTGCAACATCAGGTCTAAGTGTTTGTTCAGATATGTGCTAAAGGTGTTTGATGTAGGCAGCGGCCAGATGTTGACATTCTTTGCACAGTTTTTTGTTGTTACCTCTTCCAGAAATGCATTTCAAGTGAAAGATCCTGATTTTAAAGTTGCAGTGAGGTGTTGCTGCTGTGCGCAGGGCTGTGTGGTAGCACAGACAGCAGTCAGCTTAGCTGAGCTGTCATCTCAAAGGCTTTCTGCTTGGCCTGCTGAAGTATTTGGAGTTCCTGCTGTAGCCCCTGTGCTGAAAGCTGCTGGGGTCACTGTTGTGCTGTTGTTTTAACGTGTGGCAGGAGGTGCAGCGGGTTGGAGCTCACCTGCCCGCTGTTGTTGCCTGCACAGATGTACCTGTCCAAGATGCGCAGCCACGCAGCCTCCTGCTCCAAGTACCAGAATTACATCATGGAGGGCGTGAAAGCCGTGACTAAGGAGCCCCTGCACAGCACCAGGTAACACCTCTGCTCTGAAATCCTGGCCTTCTCCAGCACGAGAAAGAACTGTGAAGTAAAAGCAGATTTTACCACTTTGCTCAGTTTGGGTGCTGGTTTTTGTGTAGTTGGAAACTGAGCCTGGATCCTGCCTGTGGCTGTGCCCAGGTAAACTCTGCTGCTTCTGCTGGGACGTGTCTGTGTAGATGCAGCTGCTTTTTCAAATCCCTTGGTCTCCTGATTGCACTCACCCACAAGGGAGGGAGGTGGGAGTTGCTGGCAGTGCATTCCTGTGTGTGGCTAGTGGGTGGTGCCCCGGCGTTTGAGAAAAAGCTGATAACTGGCACTTGGAACATTTGCAGAAAAACTAATTCAGTCTAAATACTGAGCTCCCTAAAATACTGTTGGGAGTTTACAGGCTGATTGTTGAAATTAGCTTGCCTTAGCTGCATACGTGAATTATTGCCTGGAATAATCTGTGTTTGTAAAGGACAAACCTCTTCTCCCCCCCAGGAGCTTCCCGAACCGCTTCACCTTCCCCTGCCCGTACTGCAGCGAGAAGAACTTTGACCAGGAGGGGCTGGTTGAGCACTGCAAAGCTTTGCACAGCATGGATGCAAAACAAGTGGTAATGGAAAGTCTTGGGGCAGGAGTTGCAGTGAAGTCTGGTCTGGAAGCCCTTTGAAACAATGAGTTAGAGACTTTTGAGTTCAGCAGGCGTCGTTTCTGCTGCTCAGCCAGCGTGGCTGTGCTGGTCATGCCTCTGAGCCTGTGGGGCTCTGCTGTCACCTTTCCGTGGCCCTCTGGTCCCACACCCCCTGCAGCTGGGCCACATCCTCTTTTCATCCTTGAAAAATGGCACGCATTCGAAGTTAATTAGGCACAGCAAAGCAAGAAAATACAATTTAAAAAAAATGTCAGACATTTAATTTTCTCCTTGTTTCCCCCTTGTTTTCAGCAAGAAGATACTGTAAATTGTTGGGGGAAACGCCTGCAAAGAATAGTGTGTGATTCTAGTAACCTCTCTGTGATACTTCCTCTTATGTAAGAGGAATTGCAAAACATGGAACTGAATTGGTAACTTCCATTTTTCTGGGAAGTTTTTTGGAATTCCAGATTATTCGGGAAAATAGAATTCCTTTTTTCTCTTGGAGAGAAGTGACCTTTGCAGAGCAGACCAAGGAAACTTTCCTGCCCCTGTGAAATAAGGCTGAAATCTGCTAAAGCAAGAGGCTTTAATGAGTTCTGATTTTCAGAACGTGGGAGAAGAGTAAGCCATTCCGTTTCAGGGATCTAAGATATGAGTTAAAATTATTCAGGGTTATCTGAGGCTTCTGCATTCAATGTCCCAGCAAGTGTTACTGCCATCACTTTGCACACAGAACAGTGCCAGCACAAGCCCCCAGCTCCACTGCCAGGCTGTCCCTGCCCTTCTGCTGTCAGCATTGAAGCACTGAAGCATTGGCCCTAACTGGCTCTTTTTCCTTGAAGGTGTGCCCAATTTGTGCCTCAATGCCGTGGGGGGACCCCAACTACAGGAGTGCTAACTTCATGGAGCACCTGCAGAGACGCCACCGCTTCTCCTACGACACCTTTGTGGTAGGTGCTCGCTCCCCTGCAGCTCCCTGGGCCCTGCTGTGCATTCCCAGCGTGTCCTGGCAGCCCAGGGACTTGGGGACCTGCAGCCCTGCTGCTGCCATGGGCACTGGCAGCGTGGCTGCTGCAGGGACAGCGTGGCTGCTGCACTGACAGCGTGGCTGCAGCACTGGCTGCGTGGCTGCTGCAGGGACAGCATGGCTGCAGCAGGGAGAGCGTGGCTGCAGCAGGGACAGCGTGGCTGCTGCAGGGACAGCGTGGCTGCAGCAGGGACAGCGTGGCTGCTGCAGGGACAGCGTGGCTGCTGCACTGACAGCGTGGCTGCAGCACTGACAGCGTGGCTGCAGCAGGGACAGCGTGGCTGCAGCACTGGCTGCGTGGCTGCTGCAGGGAGTGTTTCTGCTCTGTTGCAGGATTACGATGCTGATGAGGATGACATGATGGCGCAGGTTTTGATGCGCTCCCTGCGGGACAAGTGATGCAGCCAGAGCATTTACTGCAACCCAAGCTTCCACGAGGGGGAAATGCCCAGCATCCTTGCACTTCTCCCTGCGCATCCCGAGATTAACTCAGGCATCCAGAAGAGCAGAAGACTTTAATCCTATCTCAGATTTAAATCCTGGTTTGATATTTCTGTGCCACTCAGTCTTTTGGTATCATGGTCTCTGACATTCAGCCCTGTCAGCCCCATTTTTATACTTGCTTAGACTCAGCTCCATTGTAGATCAACACGGGAGAACCAAGGCTTTTTCCTTTGCCTATGCCTATAGGTTTCTTTGAACGTTGTGTTTATTTGACTGTCTAAAATCAAAAACATTCCAAATGGAATGGCCTGAACTAGATAATAAACCTCTTCCCAATCTCCTTTACATATCTCAAGTGTTTGTACGTGAGGTGCACTGGTGGCTCTGCTCCCCTTTAGTGAGACTTCAGGTGCTAACTGTAGCTGTCAGACCAGCTCTCATTTGAGCGACCTCTGATACCTGTGATTCCATAATGTCTCCCAGTGTTCCAATCCTTACAGGCAGCCTCCCAACTGTATGGAAAACATATCCTCAGTATGAGTGTTCAAACTGCTAACTTTTCTAGGAAATCTCTGCACTGTGTGAAAACTAGTTCAAAATACTTCTGTTCTATGCATGATGATTACTTTCCTCCATACTCTTACTATAATTTCTAGCCTGGAAAATGATCTTTAGCGTCGGTCTTAGTTAAAATGCATAATTTTTAAACTATTTTAGCAAATATTAATCAAAATTGCTGGCTTTGTGATTAAATTGGTGGGTTTGAAACTGGTTTCCTAGTAATTTTAAGCCTTATGCTGATAGGGGAATTCAGAAGGTTTTTCTCAATACCTCGGCTTTCTATTTAAACTAAAATTTTCATATATGTTCTTGGGTTTTCCATCTCGCACGGCAAGCTGGTGGGAAAACTTAGGAGTATTCATAGCTCTGGCATAGCACTTCCTTTCTGCATCACAGGTTTTATCAGGTATTTTGGGTTCCTGTTCTTCATTTAAATGTCCCTGGAGTGGCTGAAGCTGTACTTGCATTGTTTGCCATCTGGCAGTGTGTGTAGAGCCAGGTGTAGCTTTCAAGGAAAAGTGAAACAGAGCCCTGAAAGCCCAAAGTTCAGCCCCTGCTCAGTGGATACTCTGTGTTCAAGCCTACACTTCTACCATGGAGATTCCTTAACTTTAGTGCGATGCTTTGATGAAGTTCACGGTGGAGCTGCTGAGATCTAAGGCGCCTGACCAGAGCCTGTCAGTCAGTGTCGAGATGTCCAGTGCAAGCGCTGGAATTGGAGCCTGCACCACCCCAGCCCTGAGTGCTAATTGAGTACTAATTAATTGATTGAGCAGTAAGCTCCTCCCATGGTGCTCTGCAGCGCAGCCTTACCCTGAAGATAATGAAACGCCCTCCAGCTGAAGCCTCAGCGTGCAGCCCGAGCTCCGGCTCTCTGCTGCCGTGGCGTTTGCGTTTCTTCCCCCGGTGGAGCTGTCACGCTCCCACCCTGAGCCCCTGCGGGGGCCTGGGAGCAGGGCTGTGGGGCTGGGGACGTGGGACCCCTGGAGCCCCTGGTTCCGTGGGGACAGTGCTGTGTTTGGGGGTGCTTGTTGGAGCGCTTGGCCTGCAGAGAGGTGACGGGCTCCGGGGGCCTGGACGGCGTCTCTGGGCTCTGGTCACGGTGCAGTTTGGTGATGCCCCTTGCCAGGAATGCAGATTCCTGCTTCTGTTCTAAGTGCACTTCCATGCAGCTCTGATAGAACGTGTAAGGAGCAATTAGAAGCTTCCAAGCAATCTGCCATGTTTTTGACTTTTGAAGACAAGTTACAAATAAAGGTCATTTAATTTATAAAATCCTACCTTTGTGTCGGCTCCTGTCATTCCTTCCTGTGTTTCCTCTGAGCACCCAGAGTGTGCTCCGGGCACACCCGACTGAGGCTCCCTGATGGGTTTGAGGGCACTGGAGAGGCTCCGGTGTGCTGTGCACGGCCCCTGCTCCTCTCCGGGCGGTGCCTCAGGGCAGAGCCAGCAGCTGCGGCTCCCGGAGCAGCGAGTGTCCCGGGAAGGGGCAGCGCCTCTCGCAGCCGATCCTGCCCCGCAGTGTGCGGATAACGCCACCGGGCCAGCCCGGAGCTGTGAAATTCCCGTGTCTGGCACCAGGAGCCAGCCCGAGGAGCGCAATTAGCACAGAGACACGATGGGAGGAGCCGGGCCGGCAGCCGAGCTGCCCCATCGAATGACTTCGTTATTTGTTATAAATGAATTATCAGAGCTATTACGACCAGACAACGACCGGCCTTAGTGGTTCTGATGAATTCTTGTCAGCATTAATTTCCTGATGCACAGGCGTGGCTCCGTGTGGAATTGCGGCGGGAAATCCCCGGGGCCTCCTCGGGCTGGGGATGAGACCTTGCCAAAGCGTAAGTGCTGGATTCAGCTCTCCTGTCCCCTGGCTGAGAAGAGAGCAGCGAATTCCCTTCAAGCCTTTGCCCAGCGGTACTGGACTCTCGCTGGAGAGCCCACCTCACAAAGGATGAACCAACCAAGGCTGTGTTAAGTCATGGAAAAGCAAATGAGGCCTGTGTTTGCAGTCCTAAAGCTTTTCTTTGGTTTAAATAAACTAAAAATGACAGTGGAGCATTTGCCTGGTTTGGGGGTGGGTTTTCGCTTGTTTTTCTGACGCACGGCTTGGTGTTACAGTTGCATTGCTCTGTGCTTCATTCAATTTCATGGGCAAATCATCCTCTGGGTGCTACAAATGAGGACTGTTGAAACCACTATGAAAACTTGCTTTTCCTTCCTTACTCCTTCCCCAAAGCTCCAGGAAATACTCAGCACTCAGTGAAAAATTGGTGTCTTTGCTACTGGCTTAGATCTCTCTTCCAGTTCTTCTCACATTTATTCTTTACACATGCTGGGGTTTTAAAAAAAAAAAAAAATCCGCGGAGCTTCTGGGAGCTGCCTGAGTGGCCCGTGCAGAGAGTGAGGGTCCCTCACCCGGGATGAACCCCGTGCAGAGTGAGGGTCCCTCGGCCGGGATGAGCCCCGTGCAGAGTGAGGGTCCCTCGGCCGGGATGAGCCCCGTGCAGAGTGAGGGTCCCTCACCCGGGATGAGCCCCGTGCAGAGAGTGAGGGTCCCTCACCCGGAATGAGCCCCGTGCAGAGAGTGAGGGTCCCTCGGCCGGGATGAGCCCCGTGCAGAGTGAGGGTCCCTCGGCCGGGATGAGCCCCGTGCAGAGTGAGGGTCCCTCGGCCGGGATGAGCCCCGTGCAGAGTGAGGGTCCCTCGGCCGGGATGAGCCCGGAGAGCGGCGGCGGCTGCTCGGGGCCGCTGACGGCAGAGGGAGGTCTTGCATCTCGGAGAGAGCGGGCTCGCTCCTCCCGGCACAGTTCTCGGCCGCGGGGCTCGGCTCCCCCTCCGCCGAGGGCTCCAGGGAGCTTCTCCAGCCCTGCCGTGAGGGTTCACACCCCGTCCCACGGCCGGAGCTCCGCTTTTTCCCACCACAGCCTCCCTTGGCGGGAGGAGCTCTGCTCTGCAGCCAGATACTCGAGATGCTTCATGGAGACGTGGGGCCAGGGAAGTAAAAAGAAGAGTTTTCAGCAGACTTGTTGCTCTAGAGGTAGTTGAAGCGTATTTGTGAGCTCCTTGGGCCAGTCCTTGTACATCTGGGACTGGCGCTGGTGGCAGGTCTGCTCTGAGCACCTTGGGGCTCAGCTGATGGTGAGGGCAGCACGGTCCCCTGTCGTGCTGGCTCGCAGGCACAGGTAGGTCAGGTCGCTTTCTCCCTTGATCTCGTTTTTTTTCCCCTAGCACAGTTTCCACACGCAGTGGTTAGCACAGATCTGATTATTACCATTTCAGAAAGGACACAAAACCACGTCTCTGTGTTCCTGGTGCGAGTGTCCCCGCTGTCACCACATCCGCGGCAGGTGGGGGAGCGCGGGGGGGCAGCGGCCGGGCCGGGGGAGGCACCTCCGCACCCCCGGAGAGCCGGAGCCCCTGGCCTTTGTGATTTGTACCCCCCAAGGCCTTCGGGGGCACTTTTCCCCCTGAGCTTCAGGCTGATCCGGGGTGAGTTTTGCAGATAAACACCTGCTGAAAGCCACGGGCCATTCGGAGCAAAGGAGGGATGATCCAGCACAGAGCACATGGCTGCAGGGGAACAGTTTGCAAATGCCTCTGGTCTGGGCAGGATGTGCGTGGCTGGCAGGACAGGCTTCCCAAGCTGCTCCTGCCCTGAGGACAGGCTGGCAGTGAGCTCAGTCCCTGCTGCGCTGCAGCCGTGCCAGTGGAAAGCTGCGCTCCCACTTCTGCATTTCGTGCGGCTGCGGCTAAACAGTAAGATGCGGTCAGCAGGGGCTGGCGCAGCCGTGTGCGATGTGTGACGCCTGAGTCACGAGTGGCCCAGCACATGGCCCGTTTCCGAGCGGCAGGGCCGGGGGAGCATTCCCAGCAGGACCTGCTCCTCCTGCGGCAGCCGCCAGCAGCTGCCCTGGCCCGGAGCGGAGCGCGGCTCTGCAGCAGGTGGCTGGAGCCGTGCCCCGAGCCCTTCCAGCGGGGAAAGCCCCGCGTCAGCCCGGGCCCGGCAGGGGCTGGCAGCGCAGGCTGCGCTGTCTCTGCTCGCCGCTGGCCCTGCCTGGGCTCCTTGCCGTGGCACACGGCCCCTGGGCAGCGGGAGCCGCAGGAGCTGTGCCCCAGCTGTGTGGGGCTGTGTGACCCGCCCTGCCCGTGGAAGAGTCAGGGGAAGGCAGCAGGGAAGAGAACAGAGAGCTTGCTGGGGGAACGGCTGCGCTGCCCAAAACCTTCCCAGCAGAAAAGAAAATGTGTCTGGGCAGGTGCTCCTGACCCCTGGCAGCGGGACGGAGTCGCCCAGGGCTGTGCCGGATCCATCCCGCTGCTCCAAAAGTCGCTGCCTCTTCCCAGAGGAGTGTTAACCTGCGCAGCGTGCTTCACCGCAGGGCTGTGTCCCAGCGGGGCACGGCAGGGGCCGGTCCCACCCTGCACCGCGTCCCACAGCCGTGGGGAAGGGGAAGGACAGACAGCAGGGCGCGGGGATCACCGCCAGGCACAGCGCCTTCCCGCAGCCGCACGGCCGCTCTGCCCGCCTGGGGCACGGGCTGTGGGTCAGTCCAGCCTCCGGTCCGGGGGAACGCCCGGGAGAGAAGCCAGGAGCGGCGGCTGCAGCATCAGCGGCGGTTCGCGCTCCGGCACCGGGCGGGCAGCGCGGCCCCCGGGCTCCGTCCCCTCGGCTCGGCTCGGCACGGCACGGCTCGGCGCGGCTCCGCCGCCGGGGCCGGCACCTGCCCGTGCCCGCCCCGTCCCCCCGGCCATTGGCTGCGGCCCCGCGCCCGCCCCGCGCCGCGCCCCCGGCCCCGCGCGCTTATCAGCGGCGGCGGCAGCAGCGCGGGCCCGCGGCGGCGGCGGCACCGGGGCTGCAAGATGCCGCGCTCGTTCCTGGTGAAGAAGCACTTCTCGGCCAGCAAGAAGCCCAACTACAGCGAGCTGGAGAGCCAGGCCGGTGCGTGGACGGGACGGGCCGTGCACGGGGGGCGCTCCGCGGGCGGGGCGGGGGCTCCGGTGCGGGATCTCCCTGCGGATCTACGCAGGAGCGGGCAGGGACCGACCGGCTTTTCCAGGGTTGCGGGTTTGTTTGTTCGTTTCAATTTTGTGCGTCTCGTGGCGCGCGATCCCGCGTCCCGGGATGCTGAGCCGCTCCCTGGTACCCCCGGGATGTCGGTGGCGCCGGTGGCTCCCTCATGGGGTGTACGCGGGTGCGTGGGGAGCTCCCCGTGCCGGTAGCGGGCGGGAGCATGGGGTTCTCTTCACCCCGTCCCTCGCGGGAAGGCGGGCAGGGGCGCGGGGTCCCTGTGCCGGGAGGCCGGTCACCTTTGCCCCGGGGCGGGCTGCGGCTCTGGGCTCCCGTGGGGGGGCTGGGGTCCCTTTGCTCCTGCAGGGGTGGCGGCGCGGGGCTCCCGAGGGCTGCCCTGGGATGGGGTCCCACCGAGCCCGCGGGGGTGGGCCGGGCCCCGCCGCCCCCGTTCCGGGCGCTCCGCGGGCCCCGCTGACCGCCGCTGCCTCCCGCAGTGCTGGCCGCCCCGCTGCTGTACGAGACGTGCCCGCTGCCCGTCATCCCCCCGCCCGAGGTGCTCGGCCCCGGAGCCTACTACCCTCCGCTGGTGTGGGACGCGGGGCTGCTGTCCAGCCTGTTCCCGGGCGGCCCGGGCAGCGAGGCCGCGGGCGGCGCGGCCCCCGCCCTGGACCTGACGGCGCTCTCCAGCGAGGAGGATGAAGGCAAGAGCTCGGGGCCCCCCAGCCCGGCCTCGGCCCCCGCCGCCGCCGAGCGCTTCCGCTGCGCCCAGTGCGCCAAGGCGTACTCCACCTTCGCCGGGCTCTCCAAGCACAAGCAATTGCACTGCGACGCCCAGGCCAGGAAATCCTTCAGCTGCAAGTACTGTGAGAAGGAGTACGTGAGCCTGGGGGCTCTCAAGATGCACATCCGGAGCCACACGCTGCCCTGCGTCTGCAAGATGTGCGGGAAGGCCTTCTCCCGGCCCTGGCTGCTGCAGGGCCACATCCGCACGCACACTGGTAACGTCCCCCCTGTCCCTCTCCTTCCCTCCCTTATCACCTCCCGCTTCCCTGCTCCGCTGCCCCGGCGAATCGGCGGGCCGGGTGTTATCTGGGCAGATAAGGGCTTCCCAGACCCCCTTGGCACATCTCTCTAAAATGTCCTTTAAATATCCTCCTGGCTGGAACGGAGCGCGGGGTCAAGGCCCAGGGCCTGACGGAGCCGGCCCGCCAGCGGCGGCCCAGGCTGCACCAACACGGCCATAAAGAGGGGCTGGGAGACCGCCGGAGCCCCCTCCCGCGCACTGCCCTGCCCGGAGCATCGCTCCGTGCCCGCAGCCAGGCCTCCAGCCGGGGCAGAACCTCAGCGCCGAGCCCCGCTCCAGGCACGGCCGCTGCCGGGATGGGCTCGGCTCGGCTCGGCTCGGCTCGGCTCGGCCCGGCTCGGCCCCGGGCAGGTGCTGGAGGCACCTGTTGGCGCGGGACCGGGCGCGCAGCTGCAGCCCACCCCGCTGCCGCGGCCGCCCCGACAAAGCATCTCCCGAGCATCCTTTGTGGGGCCGTGGGACGGTGTAATTGTGACTTGGCACTGATTTCACACCCTCTTAACGCGCTAAAGATGATGGCTGAAGGAAGCCGGGTAGACTTAATTGTGCTTTCCAAATTGAGCATACACATTTGTTTCCTCCAAAAGAGTCTTTCTGGGAGGAATTCGCCCGGGCCGGGCTTTTCAATGCGAGCCGGGCAGGAGAAGGGGGAGCGCAGGGCTCGCAGAGGAAATAGCTGCACTCACCCCGGGCTGGCGCCTCGCAGCCGCTGCCTGCTATGATATAATTAACACACAGCGCTCGGCTTTCCTGCCGCGCTGCGAGCTCCTCGCCTGGCTCCGCGCAGCACACCAGGATCATGTCTTGGTCTGTGCGACTGCCGTGCTGCTTGCAGATGTTTCCAGCATTCGTTTTCCGTGGTTCATAGGAGAGGTTTTTCAGGAGCGTACAATTCCCAGGCTGGCAGTTCTCCCCCGAGCAATGCTGTACATACCCGGCTCTCCCCGAACAATAACAGCCAGCACTTCTTTTCACTGTGCCCCGCACAAACTTTGGCTAATGAATGGCTCCTTCTTTGATATTCCCCATGTGTTGATGCACTGGTTAATTGGGAGCGTTTCTCTTTGTCCCATAGGTGAAAAGCCCTTTTCCTGTACACACTGCAACCGGGCCTTTGCTGACCGCTCTAATCTCCGCGCCCACCTGCAGACCCATTCAGATGTAAAGAAGTACCAGTGCAAAACCTGCTCCCGGACTTTCTCCCGCATGTCGCTGCTCCACAAGCACGAGGAGACGGGCTGCTCCGGCTCTCGCTGAGGACTCGGCTCCCCAGGCCTCTCTGCTCACAAACACCCATTTTACACCTAGTTTCTGTAGGAGACAGTTTCCTCCACGGCCGCTGCAGCGTGCGCCGGGCTGGACGCTGCTCCTGTGGCCCTTGGGACCCTCACACTCCTCACTCGGTGCCTGCATGCAATGCGAGGATCACGAAGGATGCTGGGCTGGAAGGGACCCGTCAGGATCATCGAGTCTAATTCCTGGCCCTGTGCAGACATCCCGCGAACCCCACGGTGTGCCTGAGCGTGTTCCAAACGCTCCCCGAGCTCGGGCTTGGTGCTGTGACCACTTCTGCCATCCTGGTGCCTGGGGGTGCCGGCCTGCGCTCCAGCCCGGTGGGTGAGCCTCGGGGGTCACGGTCCCCTCCCCAGAGGGTGAGCCTCGGGGGTCAGGGTCCCCTCGGCAGGTGCCCCCCTGGCCGGAGGCACTCGGCACCTTGCAGGGCTGGACCTGCGCCCTCACCCGCACCGCTATTGAACACTGCGACCATGTAGCCTGGGGGGTTGGGGGTTGGATTTTTTTGGTTGCTTTTTTTTTTTTTTAACACCATAACCACTTGGTAACTTTTAAGAACCAGTATTTTTTTTAATGAAGGACAAGACACTCCCCCCCCCGTGCCCCGAGTGTATATAACCCGCCTGTAGAAGGTGTAACTATGCAATAATACAGTATCCCAGTAGTTGTGAAGCAGCTGCTTCTCCCCAGCACAATGACAATTTGCAATGCCTGCGAGATTAACAGTGTCCATGAAAGGCAGGGGTAGCCATTTCAAACCCCGGCCCTGTTTACAGAGCAGCTATGCACTCAAGCACCTGTTAATATGACTCTTAACAACTGCTTTTCAAGAGAACTGTGACTAATAGCAGGCACTTGTCAGCTGATACAATGGTGGCCTGTCCCAAGGCCGTCCATCGACAGGTGTGTGCCAAAAGCCCTATTTATGGCTATTGACAGGTGCCTCCTGAATGCATCTTTCTTTGGACATTGTTTTCATGGAATCATTACAAAGAGGATGTTTACATTTCAAAGGTACACTGGTATTTATATTTTTGTGCCACGATTTTGTACTGATGAAACTTTTTATATAATGATATACAATTTATTGATATTCAATAAAACCGTTAATTTATAATAGGCTGTCGTGGGTGCTCGGGCTGAAAAGGCAGCTGTAAGGGGGGAGCGCTGTGCGGGGCTGGGCTCTCCTCCCACCCACTGCGCTTGGCCTCTGGCTGCAGGTGACGAGGAAGTGGCATTTGCCGGAGGGAACGTGCGGAGAGGAAAAGTCAGTTCCTGCGGGGCAGCTGCGCCCTGGGGCGGGCTGGGGGTGCAGGGGTCTCCAGGCTCCTACGGAAAGCACAGGAGCTTGCCGCGTCCCTCGCAGCCTGCTCGGGTGGGCGCTGCTGTCCCCCCGGGCTGGCCCGTGTCCCCGAGCACGCCCTGGGGAGCCGGTCGCTGCCGCGGCGCGGGGACTGTCCCCTAGGGCTGGCGGAACTGCCCCTGGCTCTCGACAGGGCCCAGGGCCGCCTCCAGCCCCGGGGGGGTGACCCGATGTGGGTGGTGCGGCAGCAGCGCTGCCACATCCCATTGTCACCGACGCAGGCCATTGTCACCGCAGAGCCCCGGCACGGGAGGGGCTGTCCCCCGCCTGGGGGGCGCCGAGGGCCAGGCTGCCTCCAGGATTCCCGCGATGAAACTCCCAGCGCCCCAAACCACCTGCCCTGCCCCTTCCCAGCCTCCCCCAAGCTTGGGGGGCTCCGGAGAGCGCAGCCCGGCCTCCTGCCTGCCCCCCTGCCCCTGCGGTTCTGCCTGCCCGCGTTTCCCCAGTGCCACCTCCCGGACCCTGCTTCCAGCCCGGGAATGCAGGGACACGCGAAGGGACACGCGTCCTCCGGCTCTCATCCATCCCCTGCCCGCGCCCCTCCCGGGCTGCTCGGAGCAGGAAGATGTGTGTGGCTGGAAAAGCCAGCGGAGCTGCTGCTCGGCCCTTCTTTAATTAAGAGCTCACCCGGTATAAACTGACTTTCCCAGCCGAGTTGGACTCATTACTCGATTATTAAGCAGGGCAGGAAGTTTTGGGTTTGCTCTTGTGTGTGCTTTTCTTCCTTTTCCCAACAGGAAGCGGGGGAGGGGCACTAATTACTTTCAGCTTTCCATCCATAAAATCCTGGAGCCGCAAAAGCAGCTAAACAGTTAAAAAAAAAAAAAGAAGAAGGAAAAAAGAGACCAAGTTTGGGAAGGGACCACCTGCAGGAGCTGGAAAGGAGGGTCGAGGAGTGGGTGCGCTGGGAGCAGCAGCCCCGGCCGGGCTGGCTTTGCAGCTCTGACAGCAGCAGCAGGGCCCTGTCCCCGCCCCCGTGTGCCAGGCTGTCACCACACGGGGACCCCGACCCCTTCCCGGGTACTTCGGGCTCCTGCTCCATCCCGCACCCGACCCACCGGAGACCCCTGCCAGCTCCCTCTCACTGCACTTCAGCTAACGCTGGGTGAGGGCTGTGAGAAACCTCCTCCTCAGCGAGCTCTGCTGCTCTCAGCTGTGCTCCTGGCTTTGTCCAGCGCCGGGCTGCGACGCCAGGCTTTCAGAGGGAAGGTCTAAACCGCGTGGAGAGCAGCCTAGGCTCGACTGACAAATCCCGCTGGCATTCAAACACAAATGCAGCCTTAAAACACTGGGAAAAAGAAGTGCTGCCTGTTCTGAATCACAAAAGCACAGCCCACTGGCACTCGGGCTGCTGCTGCATGTGCTTCTTGCCCTACCCAGCCCCGTGAGCCCCGGGGACACGGCTCTCAGGTGATGTCCCACCCTTGGGCAGTGCCTCGCCCTCCCCAGGTGCCGCCCAGCTCCGGAGCAGCTGCTGTCCCGTGCAGGGTGATCAATGTGCTCCAGATCTCTCCTCTTCTGACCAGCTGCTCAATTTACTGCTGCAGAAGTGTTCCTTTTTCTCTACCTGAGGGGTGTTGGGGTGAGCAGAGGGTCCAGGACAGTGGCCAGGACACCCTTGGGCCCAGCTCAAGCCAGCTCCACTCATGGACCATGCCATGTGGCCTTTCTCTGCCCCTGCAGCGCTTTGGGGCTCTGTGATGGAGAAATGCCCCCGGGAGCTGGGCCCGAGCATGAGCGGCAACTCTTTCATTTCATTTTCTGAAGGAAAGCAGAGCAGAGCAGCTCCCCTGGCAGCAGTGCCCTGCCCGCGGTCCCCTGCGTTCGCCCGGGCCAGCAGCGCTGCTCCAGGAGTCTGGGGGCCGTGGCGGGGGCTCGGCAATGCCCCCTGTCCTTCAGTGCCCCGGGACCCGAGGGGCCGTGGCGGGGGCTCGGCAATGCCCCCTGTCCGTTCGGTGCCCCGGGACCCGAGGGCCGTGCAGCCCGGGGCTCGGCGATGCCCCCTGTGCGTTCGGTGCCCCGGGACCCGAGGGGCCGTGCAGCCCGGGGCTCGGCGATGCAGCCGGGCTGCGCTCGGCGGGGGCGGGGGCGGCCGGCGATCAGCGCAGGAACCATTTGGTGGCCACCTTGTGCGACCATCTGTGCCAGATTACGGTGTCAGCGCTCCGAGCGGGGTTCAATCGGGCGCCCGGCAGGTAGCGGGGCCCCGCGGCTCGGGAGCGGCCGGGCCCGAGCGTTTGAACCGCGCTGCTCCATTTCCCCGGGACCTCGAAACGAGCACGCACGGCCCCGCGGCTCCTGGAGCCCTTTCAAAGGCTCCAGGGAAACCACA
This sequence comes from Motacilla alba alba, assembly GCF_015832195.1. Classification (NCBI taxonomy): domain Eukaryota; kingdom Metazoa; phylum Chordata; class Aves; order Passeriformes; family Motacillidae; genus Motacilla; species Motacilla alba. Next base: position 14,804,210 of record NC_052035.1, on the reverse strand, counting down.
AAGCGCCTTTCCTTCCCCGAGAGGACTAGAGCATTCCCCCCTCCCTGACCCCAGGCGGAATGAGGGGTGTTGGGAAGCCCACCCCGCCGCGGGAGCCCCCTGCGGCAGACCCGGGGGAGATACCGGCTTGAAAAGGGCTTCAAGGCTTCCATGCCACCATTCGAACCATCCTGTCCTGTCTCTGCAAGCATCTGGAGCATCCCAGAGGCGATGAGAAGGAAAGCAGGAGGATTACAGCCATCTTTGCAAAGACCAAGCTTCACCTCCTCAGTCATTTGGGGGCTGCGGCTCCCAAAATCTCCTTTTTCACCCCTTTCTGTCCCCACCTCCCCCAGGGACAGGCGTGAGGCACACCTGCTCCTTGTGCTGTGAGGGTGAAGAGGAGCTCTGGGATGCCCAGAATGCCTCCTCCCACCTCCAGAGGGGCAGAAAGCAAAAGATTTCCACTTTCTTCTCGTGTCACTGCACACCTCTCTGACAGAAACGTTCTCAGGATTCTGTGACCTGCATCCCCCTCAGCCTCTGCAGGAGCACCCCAGCAGCTGAGTGTGCAGCCCCCAAAGGGCAGCAGCCCCATTCTTCTTTTGGCCCTTACATGAGCGAGAGAAAGCTGAACGAGCAAACAGGAGCGGGGCAGAAGGCAGGGAAAGGACAGTTCTGGGAGCCAGGGGCAGAAGGCAGGGAAGGAAAGGACAGTTCTGGGAGCCAGGGGCAGAAGGCAGGGAAGGAAAGGACAGTTCTGGGAGCCAGGGGCAGAAGGCAGGGAAGGAAAGGACAGTTCTGGGAGCCAGGGGCAGAAGGCAGGGAAGGAAAGGACAGTTCTGGGAGCCAGGGGCAGAAGGCAGGGAAGGAAAGGCCCATCCTGGGAGGCAGGGGCAGGGCGGCCGCTCCTGGTTTGGGGCAGGGAACGATCGGAGAAGCCGGGACAGCTCCTGGGGTGAGCAGCAGGGACAACCGGGTCTCCCACGCGTGATAGCTGGGATGCAGGAGGCCTCGGGAGGGGGGAGAGGTTTTCCCTGCCTGGACAGGGGCAGCAGGTGCCGGGGCAGGGCTCAGCCTGTCAACAGGCAGGCCCTGTCAACAGGCAGGCAAAGCCTCCGTCCATTAACAGCTATCCATAAGGAGCAGGCTCACAAACAAGCTGCAGGTGTAGCCATTGTTTTCCTGCCTGTGGGCTATTGACATGAGCAATAATAATCTCAAATTAATATTTGATCGGCTGATGAACTGAGAGCATGGGGCTGGGAGGAGGGAGCCTTCCCGTGCAGATAAAGCCCAGCAAAGGCAGAAGGAAAGGGCCGGGCAGCCCTGGGAGGGCCCTGAGGCTGGAGGACTCAAACAAAGGTGATGTCTTCTGGGATGCAGGTGGTTCAGGTGGCAGCACCACCGTGCTCTTGCACTGTCTGCACTCACCTTTCCAGGCATCCCCTCTCCCAGCCCGTGCCCCTGGCCGCCCCCAGAGCAGCGGGGCAGGGGCACGGGGCTGTCCCCAGAGCAGCAGGGCAGGGGCACAGGGGAGTCCCCAGAGCAGCAGGGCAGGGGCACAGGGCTGTCCCCAGAGCAGCGGGGCAGGGGCACAGGGCTGTCCCTGCCCCACCACAGGGCTGTCCCAGCACAGCAAAGGCCACCTGCCATGGAGATGGTGGGATTAATTCATCACCTGAGGATGGGCACAAGGGCCAGCAGCAGTGACCTCTCCACACCCAGAGGTGCCAGAGGGAACCAGCAGCCTGTGCCTGTTCCACAACAGCAATGCTGTGCAGCAGCTCACTGGAGACCTGCCTAGAAAATCATCAGAAAGCATTTCAAACCTAGCATGATCCACGTACGTGTGGATCGCCCTCTACTTCACCGGCTCCCTGAAAGCAATGTGAGGCCTGTTTTACTTTTCCCAGTAAAAAGGCTCACATTTCACATGGAGGAGATTGGCGGCTCCCGAGCTAATTAGTCCGGGTTTCCCTCCACCCCCGCATTTTCCACGCAGGGTTACGCTGGCGACGCTGTGTCTGTGGCTGCTCGGGGGCCGGTGCTGCGCGCTGAGCCGCCCCTGCCGCGGTGTGCTGCGGGCTGCGGGGCCGGGCGAGGAGGCGGCGGCGTGTCGTGGCACCGAGTCACGGCCGGTACAAAGAGCTTCGGGGGCCTGCACTATGTCATTACTCAATTAGCCTGCTGGTAATAGCACTTCATTAGAGAGACAGTTCCTATTCACTGGCCTTAATCCACTTTCTAAAGCCAGGGCCAGAGCCATTGATCGCTTTTCCCGCTTTCCTGGTGAGGCAGAAAGTGGTTTTGGAGAGCGGCCCTGCCCGGGCAGAGCGGGAGTGACCCTGCTGCAGTGGCCAGGGCAGCCTCTCGGAGCCAGAGGTGGCAGCAGGCAGCCCTGGCCGCTCGGGGATGGCAGGGAGGCCAGAGCGCCTGCCCTTCTCAGAAACCAGCCCGTTAATGGGGGAACAAGTGAGTTTTGGCGTCGAGCCACGGGATGGGCACTGCCTGCCCAGCCTGAGCCCCGCTTCAGTTCATGGGGGCCAGAAGGAAAGGCTGCTCCTTTCATTTCTCCTTTCTTTCCTCCCCGCAGTGCTCTGTGCCCCGCAGGCTCTGTGCCCCCCCAGGCTCTGTGTCCCCGCAGGCTGTGTGCCCCGCAGTGCTCTGTGCCCCGCAGTGCTCTGTGCCCCCGCAGTGCTCTGTGCCCTGCAGGGTCTGTGCCCCCCAGGCTCTGTGCCCCCCAGGCTCTGTGCCCCCCAGGCTCTGTGTCCCCGCAGGCTCTGTGCCCCCCAGGCTCTGTGCCCCCGCAGTGCTCTGTGCCCCGCAGTGCTCTGTGCCCCGCAGTGCTCTGTGCCCCCCCAGGCTCTGTGCCCCCGTAGGCTCTGTGCCCCCGCAGTGCTCTGTGCCCCCCCAGGCTCTGTGCCCCCGCAGGCTGTGTGCCCCCGCAGTGCTCTGTGCCCCGCAGGCTCTGTGCCCCTGCAGTGCTCTGTGCCCCGCAGTGCTCTGTGCCCCCCCAGGCTCTGTGCCCCCGCAGGCTGTGTGCCCCCGCAGTGCTCTGTGCCCCCGCAGTGCTCTGTGCCCCGCAGGGTCTGTGCCCCCCCAGGCTCTGTGCCCCCCCAGGCTCTGTGCCCCCCAGGCTCTGTGCCCCGCAGTGCTCTGTGCCCCTGCAGGCTCTGTGCCCCCCAGGCTCTGTGCCCCGCAGTGCTCTGTGCCCCGCAGTGCTCTGTGCCCCGCAGGGTCTGTGCCCCCCCAGGCTCTGTGCCCCCCCAGGCTCTGTGCCCCCCAGGCTCTGTGCCCCGCAGTGCTCTGTGCCCCTGCAGGCTCTGTGCCCCCGCAGTGCTCTGTGCCCCTGCAGTGCTCTGTGCCCCCCAGGCTCTGTGCCCCCGCAGTGCTCTGTGCCCCCCCAGGCTCTGTGCCCCCGCAGTGCTCTGTGCCCCCGCAGTGCTCTGTGCCCCCCAGGCTCTGTGCCCCGCAGGCTCTGTGCCCCGCAGTGCTCTGTGCTCCACAGGCTCTGTGCCCCGCAGTGCTCTGTGCCCCCCAGGCTCTGTGCCCCGCAGTGCTCTGTGCCCCGCAGGCTCTGTGCCCTGCAGGGTCTGTGCCCCGCAGTGCTCTGTGCCCCGCAGTGCTCTGTGCCCCCCCAGGCTCTGTGCCCTGCAGGGTCTGTGCCCTGCAGTGCTCTGTGCCCCGCAGGCTCTGTGCCCCGCAGGCTCTGTGCCCCGCAGTGCTCTGTGCCCCTGCAGGCTCTGTGCCCCCGCAGTGCTCTGTGCCCCCGCAGTGCTCTGTGCCCCCCCAGGCTCTGTGCCCCGCAGGCTCTGTGCCCCGCAGTGCTCTGTGCCCCGCAGTGCTCTGTGCTCCACAGGCTCTGTGCCCCGCAGTGCTCTGTGCCCCCCCAGGCTCTGTGCCCCGCAGTGCTCTGTGCCCCGCAGGCTCTGTGCCCTGCAGGGTCTGTGCCCCACAGTGCTCTGTGCCCCGCAGGCTCTGTGCCCCGCAGGCTCTGTGCCCTGCAGGGTCTGTGCCCCACAGTGCTCTGTGCCCCGCAGTGCTCTGTGCCCCCCCAGGCTCTGTGCCCTGCAGGGTCTGTGCCCTGCAGTGCTCTGTGCCCCGCAGGCTCTGTGCCCCGCAGGCTCTGTGCCCCGCAGTGCTCTGTGCCCCGCAGGCTCTGTGCCCCCCCAGGCTCTGTGCCCCCGCAGGCTCTGTGCCCCCCCAGGCTCTGTGCCCCGCAGCGCGGGAGGAAGCGGAGCAGGGCTGCGGGCAGGAAGCGCCTGTGTGTCAGGAGAGGCTGTCAGGGACCGGGGGACAGCGCTGCCACCAAGCTGCCCTGCCTGCCGCCGACTCAGGGCTGCGGGGGCAGGAAGGGCTCAGAGCCCTTCCTCTGTCTGTGAGGTGTCTGCTGCCATCCCAGGCGTGCCAGCGCAAACGCAGAGGTGCAGGGAGCTCGCAGCCCAGCTCGGCCCAGGGCACAGTGCTGGGAAATGCTCCCTGTGTCCTGCCCCTCCAGCTGGCTGCAAGGCCTGGGGGGTCCTGCAGGGACCCGGTCCCCCAAGTCCCCCCACCACGATGGCCAGAGCATCCTCGGGGTGGCCCCGTGGCTTGGGGCCTCAAGCCACCACAGCTTCGTCCACACACAGCCACCTTCCCTGGGCATCCATCAGCCACGTGTCCCCTTCTGCCCTGCTGCCGTGGCAGGAGCTGGGCTTCCCTATCCCATCAAAAATAGCCTTTGCTAGGCTTGTGAAAGATTCATCTTGAGACAGAAGTTACTTTATGTCAAAACACATACTGGGGTAGAAAAATGTACTGCCCTGGTTACGGCAGCTGCTGTCTGTGACCAATATAATCCAAATTTCCCCCCCTAAACCTCACTTCTCAGCAATAACCTTCCATCACTCCCACAGAGCTGGAGGGCAGCAAGGTGGGCCCGCACTTGCTGGAAAAATTCACAGCTATTGGGAGTTGTGACTCGGGTGAGGGCCTGGAGGCAGGCTCCCTGGAAGAGGGCAAATGGTTTCCTTCAAATGGTCTGCAGAGCATCCCGGGAGCCAGAACAGCAGCTGGCACGTGCCTGTGGGACAGTCCCTGCTGGCTGCGGGGGACAAAGGCAGGGCTGGCACACACACACCCTCACCCAGCGGAAACTTCAAATCCTCCACAGTTTCAGCAAACACCTTGTTTTCATTCGAGCCCTTCTGCCATTCCGTACTGCTGGCTACTTCTCTCCAAAAGGAAATAGCTGTCCCATAAATAAGGGGCGCTGGGAGGGAGCGTGGGGGAGGCTGAGAGCGCAGGTTCAGGGAGCTCTTCCTGCATGGCCCAGCTCGGGGCTGCAGAGCACCGGGGCAGAGATGGTCCCTGGTACAAGAGTGCCAAGGAACAGCCACGCCGGGGGCACAGCCACGCCTGGGGCACCCCAGCCTTGCCCTGCTCACCCCCTGCGTGCTCCCCACGAGCCCCCTCCCAGCCAGCCCAGCTGGGGCTGAGGGCAGTGAGCCCTGGGCTGGGAGAGACCTGCAGAAACTCCACTGGCCCTGCCCGGGGGCAGCTCGGCAGGGCGGACAAAGCTGCCTGGTGCAGGGGATGGGCTTGTCCCCACCGTGTCACTGCCACCTCCTCGTCATTCACCCTGCAGGCAGGCGCTCAGCGGGGTCTGTGGGCCCTCAGCATCCACTGAGCTCCCTGGAGGGTTTGCAGCAGAGCCGGGTTTGCAGCAGAACTGGGGTTTAGAGCAGAGCCGGGTTTGCAGCAGAGCCGGGTTTGCAGCAGAGCCGGGTTTAGAGCAGAGACGGGTTTGCAGCAGAACTGGGGTTTAGAGCAGAGCCGGGTTTGCAGCAGAGCCGGGTTTGCAGCAGAGCCGGGTTTGCAGCAGAGCCGGGTTTAGAGCAGAGCCGGGTTTAGAGCAGAGCCGGGTTTGCAGCAGAGCTGGGTTTGCAGCAGAGCCGGGTTTGCAGCAGAGCCGGGTTTGCAGCGCTCCCTGCCCCTTGCCAAGGCCAGAACTGACAGTCTCTCACTCGGTGTCACCCGTCCCTGCCTGTGGACGGGGGTGGTGGCAGCGCTGGCACCGTGCTGGGGTGGTCACAGTGAGGGAGCCGGGGGGCTGACAGCGTGTGGCCTCTCTGGGAGAGCATGAAGAGCTTGGATGTCTGTTATCACTGAGGAGCAGGGAAAATGCTGTGATTAAACAGAAGGAAAATAATAATGGCTAATGCTTCCAAAAGTAATTTGGGGAGTCTCAAATTAGAAAGCCAAAATTGAGCTCCCTTGAAGAGACAGTTTTCCAGAGGCTTCTCCAAGACGTCTGGAGGAGTCATCCGTCGTCTGGCACCAGCAGAATTTGCCATTTCGAGGAGCTGTGGCCGGGAAGCGATGGTTCAGATTCCAGCCTGGCGCTGGGGCTGCCACCCCGCTCAGGAGGAGCTGCCCCACCAAGCCCGCGGCTCCGGGGGGCTCGGGCAGTGCCAGCAGCCCCGGGCTGCTCTGCCCGGGCTCGGGATGTTACCATGAGCCAGCTTTCCCAAAATAGTGCCTGGCAGCCCTCCAGGCTGCTGTGCCGGGCCAAGCGTCTCCGAGGCTCGCTCCCAGCTCCCCGCAGCCCCGGGGGAGGAGGAGCCTCTCCCCTCTGCATCGCCCTGGCCCCTCTGCCCCGCTCCCCCGCCCAGGGCAGGGCCCCCTTCCCCGCCGTGCCCGCTCCCCCGGCCGAGCGAGCCTGTGTACATGAAATTAGCGCCCTGGCAGGAGGCTGCCGGGGAAGCTGCGGTGGGAAGCAGATGCTCCGTGATGGAGCCCTCATGGGCAGGGCAGGGCTGCCCCCCGAGCAGGGCCTGGGGGCTCTGCCCCAGGGGGAAGGCTCCGGCTGGGAGCCGGGGGGGGGGATCAGCTCAGGGCTAGGAGGGCAGGCAGGACGGGCTGGGGAGCTGCTGCTGTGTGCCCACGGGTGATGCTCAGGGGAGTGGGCTCACACACCAGCACAGCTCCCTGGGGGAGTGCCCCACGCTTCTGGGAGCCAGGCTGGGCTTTTCAGCCCCATCAGCTGAGACAGCTGGGGCAGATGAGGGCTGGGAGCTGCAACCCAGCGGCCCGTGCTGCCAGGATGAAGCCCTGGAGGCCAGGAAGGCAGGAAGAGGCATCCCCAGGGCAGCTCCAGCACAGCATCCCCAGCAGTGCCACTGGCAGCCCACTGGTGGCATCTGGCCCCGGCAGCAGCCGCTCTCCCAGCCCTGCCCGGTCCCTCAGGCGCTGCCTCTCCTCCCGGCAGCGAGGGCTGCAGCCCGGTTCCAAAGTCCAGGCCCCGGTGACCCTGCCCGGGCCCCTGTGCACGGAGGGGAGATGGGGGTTCTGTCTGCAGGGAAAGCCCCGCAGAGAGCTCTGTAACCTGAGCACCTTTCCCAGATAACATCGAGGCAAAGGGGGGCGCTTTGCCAGGTCAGGTCGCTGACCCCTCTGAACACCAGCCCGGCACCACGGGCGAGGGGAAGACACTCGCTGGTGCTGCCAGCTTTGTTTCTTCTTCTTTTCTTCCCTTTCATGGTTTTGTGCCTGCAGGGGGGAAGTCCCCACTTATCTCCTGCCCTTTCCAGCCTCCCCGGCGTGGTTTCTCCAGCCTTGCAAGAAGGGATGGCCATTTCTGTTTCTTCTCAAGGCATTTTTCCACCCACCCTCGCTGGCCCTGGTGGGAATTGTCAGCTTTGAGATAACGAGAAGGATGGATTGTCGTACAGGATGTTGCATGAAGCCCAAGTGCTATTTGCAGGCAACTTTAATAAGTAATAATAAGGAGAGAGAACTCCAAAGGAAGTAACCTGGTACAGCAGACAAGGCAGATTTATCAAGGCAGGGAGGAAATACTCCCCAGAAATGAATCTGGCATGAGTTCCTGCACACCAGTCCCACGATCCTGTCTGCCACCACAGGCAACTCTTATCTGAAACAGTCCAGTGTTTAAAATAGACTGGAAAATAAATAGTCTTCCAGCACGACTGATCCTCCAGAGCCTGCAGTTCATCCCAGCAGCATTTACAGTTTTCTCTGGAGTGTTTCCGACATGTACTTCAAGACCTTCCAACTCTTTTCTCCTCCCCTGCTTGTGACATTAATGAACCTTTAGGGATTCTTGAAGCACATTTTCTGTGGATGTATTTTTAAGCAGAAGGAGAGCGTTCCCAGCCCGGGGTGGATGCAGAGTGGCTTTGTGAGGCACACTCCGAGCAGGAATCCATCAAGCGCCAGGGCTGAGTGTGGCTGCGGCAGCTTGCTCGTGTGAAGTTGTGTAATGTTCATTGTTCACAGCTGTGTCACCCTCATAGAGTATTTTATTGTTTTTCCAGTTGTACTTAAACCCATCATTCATTATCCTGCCCAGCCAGCGAGAGCCTCACCTTTAATTGATGACACCAGACAAAATGCCTGCTCAGAGTTTCCAGCGTCTCCACCACGGCTGGGACTGGCTCCCTGCCACCCCAGACCCTGCCAGAGCAGCCTGGCCCCTGTGAGTGACCTGGAGGACAAGGGGACACGGCCACCAGGAGCTCTGGCTGGCACGGGGCACGGGCTGTCCCTGGGCTGGGACATGAGCCCAGGCAGGGACACCCCGAGGGGCCAGGGCGCCACAAGCCACCCCCTGTGTGATGGGGAGGACCAGGCTGGGTGGCAGCAAAGCCCCCGGGGTCACTCCTGCCCTCCTGGAGAGCCAGTGCCCGGGGCCACTGCCCTGGCTGGGCCGAAGCAGCAGTGACCAGTGGCCGGGGCTGGCAGAGGCAGCCCCAGCTCTGGCAGCAGGGCGCCTCACACAGGTACCTGACAGCTGCCCTGACAGCCCCCACATGAACCTTTTTGGCCAGCAGAGCCACCTCCCCGTGCTGTCCCTGCGTGCCAGGCTGGCCTGTCCCACGTCCTACCCCGAGCCCCACAGTGCCCACCTGCCCACGGGCCCACGGGTGACAACAAACGGAGTGACCAAGTGCATTTGCTGGAAAACAGCCCCTTTGCAGGCAGGGAAGGTTTCCTGCTCTGTGTAAGGCCTGACAGACTCTCTACAGTAGTTAAAAGGGACAGCATTAAAGAAAAAGAACTTAAACAACCCCAAAGTGAAGGGCCTGTAATTTATTTACTCCCCTCAATGAATACTGGTTGCAAATCATTGTATAAAAATAACTCCTTTCTCCAACTTTTGATCTCTGATATTCCTGTATTTCCCTGGGGAAAATGTAAATCTATGAACTTATTACTAATGTTTCCTGTCCCTGACAGTGGAGCCAGTTGATATTTTACTTGAGAAGCCCAAGAAAAAAAAAAAAGCAGCATAAACTTAATGACTGCAGACTGTTTCCAATCTTAGTTTCACTTTTCAGATGTAGAGTTTCCATCTTACAACAGGGAGAGGGAGATTTTAAATAAAACATGATTTAACTTTAGCCAAACTTCCTCCTAGTGTTTATGCTTTTGGCTCGGGGTTTGATCCAGTTAAAGCTGGTTCCCTTTGAAGCAGCCCCGGCTCATCACTGCGCACCGTCACCACGCTTGGAAATTGTCTGTTCCGCTCCTGGATCCCACTGCCCCGGCCTCTGGCTGCCTCGCGCCCTCCTGCCCCGCCCTGGGCAGCAGCACCAGCTCCTGCTCGCCCAGGCAGCAGGCAGGGTGGCTGATGGTGGCACCTGCACGGGCTGGTGTCCCCCGGCACCGCTGGGCACCCTCCTTGGCCACCGCACTCCTGGCTGGAGAAAGCAGCTCTGTGGCACTGCTGCCCCAGCCACGGCCCTTCTGCAGCCCCAAAGCCACGGGCAGGGGTGGATAGTGGGGAAGCGCAGGGCAGGAACTCAGGGGTTCGAAAGATATTTGGAAAGTTCCCAAATTGTCTCATTTTAGTGTGTTCCTCCCAAAACCAAACACGTTTCTAGTTCGCAGCAGGCTTGGCTTGGAAGTGCCAGCTCTTTAGTGGCAGCTCTGATGCCCAGGTACAGAAAAATCCCCAAGCTTGCTCAGGTTTTTTCCCATTTCTGGATAGAAAAAACTCCCCCAGAAATCTCAGAGCAGAGGAGAAGCGTCCTGGCAGCAGCGGCACGGGGAAGCTGCAGGCATGTCCCCACTGTCCCCACCCCGCAGAGCCCCCCGGGATGGCCCCAGGGGCACCCTCAGCTCCTCTCGGGCGCTCTGTGCCACCCTGCAGGGCCCTGTCCCTTGGCACTGCCCGCCCGGGCTGGGAGCTGTGCTGGGAGGTGCGGCAGAGGCAGCCCGGCCCCGGGCAGGGGGCTCAGCTCCCGGGGGGCTGCTCCAGCTCCAGCCAGAACACGGGGAGTAAAAGGAACTTTAACGGGGTCTAACTGAGCTGTGCGCCCTGGAGGATTCCCGGCTGCCTGTGTTCGTGTCAGATAAATAGCCCTGTGACTGCAGCAATGTTTAACATCCCCTCTCATTATCTCTCTGGCATCCCGGGCTCCTGCAGGGATTGCAGCCAGGCGTCTTCCCCCAGTCCCCATCCCGTTGGCCGGGCTGCAGCAGCACCGGGACAGCCATCCCACTGCTTCGGGGGCATGGCAGGAGACAGCTGGAAGCACCGTACTTTGATTTTCATCTCCCCTCGTGGTAAGCACAGCTCGGCACAAACCCACTCCCCAGCCACGGCCAGCCCACGGGGTGCAGCACAGCTCTGCACAGCCCCTGCCCACGCCAGCCAAGCTTTCCTCCGCTGATCCTCACATGCCTGAATAGGCCACAGAAGAGAAGGAAAAGCGCTGGGGAGGAAATGGGCCATCCCCAGCAGCCCTCGGTGCACATTTCCTCTGCCCAGTGGCCAGGAAGGGCTCGGGTGGACAGTGGGGCCATCGCCATGCTGAGTCCCGCAGCTCTGGCTCCTGCTCCTGTTTTCAGCAGGAACACATCAGCTACCCCGGGCTCCAAGCACCCTTTTGGCCATATCCGCCTGGGTCAGCAGCGGGAATGGCCAGAGGCCCCTCTGCCCAGGCTGCCCGGCTGTGCTGCAGCCACACGTGGGCTCATCCACCGCCATGGAATTCCCTCTGAGGCCATGGAGCAGCTGGAGCCTGGCTGCACGGGTTTGGGGGAGGGTGTGGTTGCCCTGGAAGGTGAGGGTCCAGCCCAGGCAGTGGGGAGGTGTTGCTGGGCCCTCTCAGGGGAAGGCCTGGCTGTTGAGGAACAAAAGTGAGAATTCCCCTCTGGCTACCAGCCACCGGTGCTGGGAGCCCCACCACAGGAGCAGAGCAGCGGGGGTTCTGTGGGAGGTCTGGGATGTTTGGGCTGATACAAACTGGGGCTTTTGCTGGTGCTCTGGTCACTTAGAGAGCTCAGGGTTTCGCAGGCAGCCCCTCTTCATCCCCCAAGAGGCACAGGGAACCACAAGTCATCTGAGAGGTTTTCATGTTCCCCAAAGTCAAAGGCTGCCCGTGCGGGTGGAGCTGGGAGCGGTGGGTGAGCAGGGACCCCACTGCACCCTGGGGTCTGGCCAGGGTGCAGCCCTGCCCCACAGCCCCTGCTGCACCCCGGCCACGCAGCCCGGTGCTGACGGGAGTGGGGAGCTGGAAAGTTCCCTGCATACCAGCGTTAGCAGGAATGTTATTTACTGAGCGAGGGAGAGGTCTGACAGCGGAGAGCGGCTCCGGGCCGGCTCTTCCCCATGTATGGCCGTGGCCCGGTGTTACTCAGCAGGATGCGGCGCAGACGGAGGCACCGGCGGGACGGGCCCTGCCTGCCCCGGGCTGCCGGCCGGCTCTGGGCACGGCGGCGCCCTGCACCTGCCCCAGCCGGGCCGGGATCGCCCCTCGGCATCCCCGCGGCTCGGCAAGGCTTTGTGGAAGCGAGGGGACACGGGTGGGACGTGACGGCCAGCACGTGGCCCTGGGGATGCACCAGGAGGGGAGGCTGCCTTCCCTGGGAGCAGGATGAGAGGAGCATCACGCCGAAAAGAAACCCAAACCCTCCCTTTCCCTTCATAAGCCTCGTTCAGCTCAAAGCAAATATTTTTATAAAAGTGGGATTTCACTTCCCATTTGTATTTCTGACATTTGTTGAAAACTGACAGCGTGTTCAAGGGGAAACGCTGTTTCCCGAACCTGCGGCCTTTTCCCAGCCCCAGCGTGGCCCCGGGGAAGCCCGTCCGCGTCCCTCCTGCGCCCGGGGCTGCCCGCAGGTGGGGGATGCCCGCCGCCCCCAGCCTCCCTCCTCCCGCCAGGATCGTGGTCGGTCAGAGAGGGGCGGGTGCCCTGAGTCACGGGCACATCCCAAGGCCCCGCTCCTCTCCCCGAGGGCTTCAAAGGCTTCGCAAACAGGAGCAGCTGCAGCCCCAGAGCTGAGTCAACAGAGCCTCCTGCGCGGGGCTCGGGCACGGGCGGTGCAGCTCCCGGCCGCCCTGCAAGCGGGGCTGTCCTGTCCTGCCCGGGCTGGCGTCCGCCGTGCACGGACCAGCAATTAAACACAGGCGCCTTTCCTTTCCCCCTCCTGGGCTCTCTCCCTGCTTCCCCTGCAGCCCCGGCCCTGGGCTGCCGATGGAGCGGCCCCGGGAGCAGCGGGCGGGAGGCGATGGAGTTAGCCCCGGGCAGGAGGCGCCGTGAGGGTGGCTGAGCAGATGCGAGCGTTTCCCAGCGGTGACTGGCCGGGGAAGTTCAGCGTGACTCATGCGCTTCCCCGGGCTCTGAATCGCAGCATTGTGCTGAGAAATCACCAACGCGCTGGCACGGTCCCGGCACAGCGACATCCCTCGCGGGTACATCCCTCCGGAGCCCCGAGGGAGCGGCCTGGGAGGAGAGCAGCAGCTTCCCGGAGCCGCCGCCTCCTCCGAGGGCCAGGCTGGCTGAGCTCAGAGGTCTCCGAGCTCTCAACCAGCTACTTCAGAACGCCTCTCTTTTCCTTGGCACCCTGGGAAGCAAACACAGCGCGCAGGCAGCCGTGCATACGTGTGCTCCCTCAGCAAACAAGTCCGGGAAAGAAAAGGAGCCAAGAGGAGCCTTCTGGCGGCGCCCCTCTGCCAGCGCCACACCTCCCCGCGTGCCGAGTACACAGTTTATTTTCCTTCCCATTAAAGTCTCCGCACTAGCCTGGCTCTGGGAAACTCAATTTATGCGCAGAGCTCTGGGTATATTATTGCTAGCGAGAACAGAGCGGGGCAGTCAGCGCGGAGGCGGCTCCGGGGCCGAACAAGCCGCTCTTTGCTTCGGCGGCGGCAGCGCCGAGCGGGGACGGGAAGTCCCCGTGCAGACACAAAGTCTGGGGCTCCGCCGCCACGGCCGCGGCCACCGCGGGGCCGGCACGGCCAGGGGGGCTGGGGGGCCGCTGCCCCGCCGGGCAGACCGAGGGAACGGCGCTGGTCCGGGGCCGGAGCCTCAGCCCCCCCCGGGCACCTCCTGCCCGTGCCGGGACAGCGCTGGCGTTCCCCGCGGCCCGGAGGATGGAGCCACCCTCTGCCAGCTGGGCACTGCCCGGCTCAGCTAAAATCCAGAGGGTGGAGGCATGAGGGGGGATGGTTCTGAGCCCCCCCAGACCACGGCCTGTCCCGGTGAACGCCCTGGGGGCCCGCAGGACGGGGCTGAACGCAGGGCAGATCCACGCACAGGGCATTCCCAGCACTGTGCCCGGTGCTTTCCAGCTGTTTCTGTGCGCCCGAGCCGGCTGCAGCAGTACCTGCTGTGCTTTCCCCCAGCAGGGCTGGTGCAGGGCAGGGAGAGGCCATGCCCACGCTTCTGCCACAAGCTCCCACCTGGCCTCCACCTCCTCCTCCTCCTCCTCCTGCCCTCTCCCCTTCTCCGCCCGCTGCGCGTGACCTCAGACAGGCTAAATCCCAAACGGCGTGAGCAGGAGGTGACCTGCCATCCCCACAGCTGGTTTTTCCTTGCTCTGCAAGGTTACAATAGCTCCTTGTTCCTCTGTGCGCCCCGCTCCTCTCCTGTATCACATCCCACACGACCGCTTTGCAGTGACCTCATCGTTCTTATTTTCCATGCCTCCTGCTGAAAGCAAGGCCACATTCTGTCCCAGCCTCTGCCCCGTGCTGGCTCCTGGGGGTGCCGGACGGGAGGGGGGCTCCAAGTGCCTCCTGCCCCCTTGTCCCTGCACCCACGGGGCCCACACAACCCGAGCGCAGCCTGGGGACGTTTGCAGTTGTGGCTAAAGGGACATCTGTGAAATCCATTTGCAGCTTTTTCCTGCATTTTTAACCCCTTTATCCCCACCTAGCCTCAGTCTGCCCTGGGATGCTGAGCAGCCCCTCCCAGCTCCAGCCTTTTCTCTGGGGCACGCTGTAGGGTCTGCCCCACGAGGGACCTCACCCCAGATGTATTTGGTGTCAGGCACGTCTTCTGTCTCACAGGCCATAAATACCTGGGAAATCCATGTGTCGAGGCTGCTTGGCGGCCCTGCCCATGGGGTTTCTCTTGCCCAGGTGGTTTAGGACAGCTTGGTACCTCAGTGTTATTTTGGCTTCTCAACATGGCCCATTTCCAGGCCACAAATTTTTTCTTCTTGGGAACTTTTTCTGTGCCCTGTCCACCCCCGCCTCTTTCATGTGGTGTTCACGGGCTTGGTTTGCATGAAGCAGGGGAAATCACCAAAGGCTTTCATCCCCTGGGGCCTGGGACCTTCACACCCATCTGGGCTGTGGTTAGCCAGAAGAGAACTTTTGTGGCAGCCAAGGGCTGGTGAGAAACCAAGAGAGCTGTCCACTGTGCTCATCCAGCCCGGGCTGCTGCCCAGGGGAAGGGACTGCCCCTGTGTTGAGCACCCGCAGAGCTGCAGGGCTGGAGGCTGCACCGAGCCTGGTCTGAGGGACAGGGACAGGACAGGCACAGCGACAGGGACAGTGACAGGCACAGCGACAGGGACAGGACAGGCACAGCGACAGGGGCAGCGACAGGGACAGTGACAGGGACAGTGACAGGCACAGCGACAGGGACAGCGACAGGGACAGCGACAGGGACAGTGACAGGGACAGTGACAGGGACAGCGACAGGCACAGCGACAGGGACAGTGACAGGCACAGCGACAGGGACAGCGACAGGGCCGAGCTGCCCCCCGTGGGTGCCCCCACACCGTTTCTGCATGCCCGGAGGAGCCTCCTCAGGGGCACCCCGGGTTCCTCACTGCCCGGGGATGACAGTGCCTCCAGGGCTGTGGCACCCTTTGGCAGGAGCTCCGGGGTGATTGCTCGCACCCTGGCACAGCAGCAGCTGAAAGCCCTTTGCCCCTGAGCTTCCCTCTCAAATGGGACCTTCCTCTTTCTGAGCTCAGGATCAGCTGGTGAGGGGTGGTCTGGGCTGCCAGGGGGGCAGGACAAACCAGACCAGACAAGAGAGGACAGAAGCACTATCCCAAGAGCTGCACCCTGACTCTGTGCCAGCGGTGCTCCAGCATGGCAGGACCTTGCTGGGGAGATGCTGCTCCCCCTCCCAAGCCCTGTGCTGGTGAGTCACAAGCTCAGTGATGCTGCAGCACTGTCCCTGTGTCACCAGGGCAGGCAAACACGGGGTCTCTCCCGTGTCCACCTGGTTAATTATTCTGAGACTTTCATGTTTAAAACCACGAGGCCTCGGGAGCCCCACAGACGGTGGGGGGCCACCTGTGGCCCCACCTTTTGTTCCTCAGCTGGTGCCCGTCTGGCGCCCGCTGGTGCAGCCAGGAGCTCGGGAGATGTTTTGCTGAGGGCGTCAGCCTTGGAGCAGGGTGGCACATGCCTGCGAGCCCCGGCATGAGCTCACGTCTGCCGGCAGCGACACAGCCTCAAGTGCCTTAAGTAGGTGTTGAAAATCCGGAGTTTCTTTCAAGAAGCTCTGCGGTGGGAGGCGCGGTGCGGCCGCAGTGATTGATAGCGTGCTGTGCCTGCCGGCCGCTGCTGGCCACGGGGGTGCTGCGGGGGCTGCAGCGCGGGGATGGGGGCTCCGGGAGCACAGCTGGCCGAGTGGCCACTGAGATGCTCCTCGGGCCCTCAGGAGCCGAGCACGGGGCTGGCAGGAGAAGGCAGAGGTGCCTCCACACCCGGCAGAGGTGGCTGTGGACACCTGGCTGACTTGGCACTGCACACCTTGTAGGAGGGGGGTGGCCATCTCTGCAGCCCTGCTCCGTGTACCCCGGAGCCCAGGAGCTGCCCCGAGAGCTGGCTACAAGCCGTCCTCCTCTGCCTGTGCTGGTGTGTCCTCGGGAGGCTCTGCAGCCTCACCTTCCTCTGCTCTTGTGGCTGTTTGAGGCTCACAGGAGGGGCTCAGAAAGTGCCCCCCGCGCTGCCCACTGCCAGCTCCCCACTGTGCTCCCCCTGTGCTCGACACGTGGGGCCAGGCTGGCTCTGTGCCTTGGGTCCCCAAAATACAGGAAGAAAGCCAGACCCTTCCCATGCGATGCAGCCTCAGCAGGGTCTGCCCCAGAGGGTGGGGGGTTTCCTCTGAGGGCAGGGCTTGGGCTGGACAGGGATGTGGTTAATGTGCTCCCAGGGTGGCAGGGACCCTGCTCAGCCCAGACTCTCCCCTGGGGCTCGGATCGCAGCCAGGAGAGGCGGAAGGCAAAGGTGAGAACTGCACCGTGTGTGAGCCCGGTGTGTGGCAGGACAGGCCTTCCCCGGGGGTTTCACAAGCAGCTCCCACACCCAGCTGGCAGCCCCAGGTGCGGCTCCTGTGGCGCTGGGGACCGTGCTCGGCAGGCTGGAGGATGCCCTGCCCGCAGCCCCGCGCTGGGGAGGGTGCCAGGGCAGAGTCATTCCCCAGCCGGGCCAAGCCCGGGATTTCTGGGCTGCTCTCCACGCCTTTCCGTGGCTGGAGCCGCTGGCTCCCGGCGTGACAGCCAGGCTGTTCCCAGCCCGAGTGCTCCGCAGCCAGGAGCAGCCCCGTCTGTCTGTCTGTCTGTCTGTCTGTCCCGGCGCTCCTCGGCCCCGAGCTGTGCTGCTCACAGCCCTTGTGCTGACACCCGAGGCTGCCCTGGAGCAGGTGCTCTGCAGAGCCCCGCGGGCTCCCTGCTCCCCCCGGGCTGCGGCTCGGGGCCCTGCCGGGGCTCAGGTGGCCCCGAGGGCACAGGAGCATCCCCTGCCTCCTGCAGCCTTGACCTCAGACACACCTGATGGCAAGGAGAGCCCCCCTGCCCTGCCCCAGCCCTGAATGCAGCTCTGAGTGGAACCCTCTCCTTCTGCGCAGCAGCAGCTTTGGAGTGAGCTGTGCCTACCAGAGCTAGCAGGAAGGCTTCAAAGAAATGCTGCTTCTTTAGAAAGAAAGCTGCAATCAGTATGGTGGGGAGAAGTGGATTTTGATTCATTCCTCTACTTGAAAATACGGCCCCACCATTGGAGCTCTGTAAAAAAGTCCAATTTTTTCCAAGTCCCAATGATCTCTTTTTTTTTCCCCCATGAAATATAAGCCAATTAAATGCTCTTAAAAACATTCTATATGTTCAAAGTGAAAACAAAATATTTCAGAAGTGTCTGAATGAGGGTGGAAGAACTGACCAAGGCTGATCTAATCCAAGACTTAGGAACGAGCCTTGAAATTTCATTTTCCTCCACCTTTTGAAGGGGAAATTTTCAAAACCTCTCCTGTTCTTCTGTGTAGCCGCCCGACCTGGGTGCTAGAGTGGCGTACACAGTGGGTCACAGGTGCCAGGCTGAGCACAGTGGGCACAGCCAGACACCTGTGGGGTGTGCAGAAGGGGTGACAGACGTGCCAGGGCCAGAATGTGGCACCTGGGGCCACCTCTGCGGCGCTGGGGCGGGGACAGCAGCTGCCTGGGGTCAGTGGAGGAGGTGGGGGTGGGAGACAGGGGACACTGGGGTCCCTGGGGACACTGGGGTGCCCAGGCCCTCTGGGGTGGGTGAGGGAGTGGAGCAGTGTGGGGATCCTCGGGGCCTGCTGGGGCTCCTGGTGCCAGCAGCAGACATGCCCTGTTGCAGGGTGTTTTGGGGGCCAGCCTGGATAAAAGACGATTGTAAGTGCAGCCCGGACTTGACATTGTTTATTACCAGACAATTTATTGCAGCATCTTGGGCCCTCTCCAGGCAGTTGTGTGGCAGCAGAGGGCTCGGTGGAGCAGGCAGCAGCGCCTGCCCTCCCTGCAGGGCTGCGGGGCTGCCCTGGTGTCCCCACTGTGCCACGGCACGCCAGCAGGACTGGCACTGCACGGCAGAGCAGTGACCGAAACCCTGCGTTTGTGGTGAGCTGGAGCCAAGCCCCCCGTGCCTCGAGCTCGTCCCCCCAGAGCCTTCACACGGTGACAGCCCCACTGGGAACCCGGGAGCTCCAGGGCTGACCACGGCCAGGCTGAGGTGCCTTCATGGGCCCCAGCCCCACGACCAGGTGGGTGGCACCTGCTTCAATATCCGCCTCAGCAGGTCAGAACAGAGCAGACCTGGGGCTCCCCGGGCCTTTCCTGCCCCACTGCCCACAAGCGTCTGTCCAGCAGGTCAGAGCACGGGCATGGGAACCCAGTGGAGTCCTGGGCTGTGCAGAGGGACAGGTCAAAAGGAGCTCATTCCTGTGGGGAGGGGATGGATCCAACCTATGAGGACCCTCCCACCTTTGCTGGCGGAGATAAACATCCCAATAAACACGGGCTGATGCAATTATCACACGCAGGGAGACACCAGCCTGTCTCCCTCCTGCCTGGGGAGGGGGAGCGGCAGCGGGGTGTGGGGGGGCCCTCGGGGACCTCCAGATCCCGCTCCCCGCCGCCCTGTTAATATCCAAAGTGGCTGTGATAAGAAGCAGTTGCCGGGGCCGCAGGTGGGAAGGTGTCAAGTCGTACACACGGAGCTATAAACAGTGCGTGCCCATAAACCAGATCAAAGCAGAAAGAGTTTATTTTCAGAAGGTCTGCTTCCTCCGCAGGGCCTGCAGACAAAGAGCTTTTGGGGGAAGGGGGGAAGCAGAGGGAGGCAAAAAGGGGGAGGGTTCGAGGAAGGCAAAGGATGGAGCTGGCCGCGCTGATTTCTGCCGGCGGATCTCGCGCTCCGTGAGCAGCTGCCCCGGGACGCTGCCTGGACCCGGGTGACGGGGCTGGCCAGCCTCCCGCAGGGTCCCCGCGGTGTCCCCGGAGCAGCTGCCCCCCCCGGGGTGCAGGGCCGTCCCCCCCAGGCCAGGGCAGCCAGGCCAGGGCTGCTCCCGCCCTGGAGCACCTGAGCCCAAGTCACAAGCCCTTAAGCAAACTATTGTGCAACCTGTTGGTTTGCAGAGCCTGTCCCCACCCTCCAGCCCCCAAATCACGGGGCTCAGCTGCTGCGGGGGAAGCGTGCCCACCTGCTGCCGCTGGGCCGGGGAGCTCGTGGTGTGTGCGGGCAGGAGGAGCAGGAAATCCCAGAGGGGGAAGGCAGCGGCATCGGGTTCGCCGGCAGTGGAGCTCAAGAGGTCAGAGAGCAGATGCTGGGGCTGTAAGGAGTGCGTGTTAGCCCAGAGGCCTCTGCATCCTGTGCTGCCCCGGCTCACCTCACCCGCTGATTTAGAGAGAAAATTCCCACTCCTTTCCCACTGACCGACTCTGAAATGAACCAGACGAAGCTGGAGACCTCAGGCTTGTTCAGTTTGGGTTCTAGATAAAGACAGACTCTGAATCTCCTCCTCCCCAGTGCAGCTGGGCGCTGTAGCTGCAGGCTCCCTCCACAGAGGGTTTGCAGGGCTCTTGCCCCTCCTTCACACTGGTGCCGATGGGCTCAGCAGGCAGATCCTGCCCACCCTTCTCCAAGGGGAGAGCAAGAGCTTCTGGGCCTGCTTCAGCCCCACCAGCACGCGTTTTCCAGTGACCCCTTGGTGTCAGGAGGCACCAGAGCCATGTGCTCCCTGGTGCTCTCACACCCTGGTCCCTCCCAGCAGGCAGGGTGCATCCCCGGGGAGCAGCCCACATCAGGAATTGGCAACATCTGCTCCCACTTTGCCAGCGCCTCCTGCATGCTGCCCGCCCTGGGGTGCTGCCAGCACGTCCCTTTGTCCCTCTGTCCCTCTGCTCTCGGCCCGGGGTGGGCACAGGCTGTGCTGGGGCTGTGCCCACAGCGCTGCAGGGGCACGGGGCCCTCTGCGGTTTTCTTTCTTGGTTGTGCCTTGCCAAGGGCAGGCACAGATCTCTGCGAATGTCACGCTGGGCCTGTGACAGGCTTTGCTCTGTCCCAGCAGCACGGGAGCTGTTGTGCTGATCCCACAGCCCTCTGCCTCTCCTGGGTGGGTGTGCTGGCTCCTACCCTGCAGGGCTCCCTCCCACGGGCCTTGGCTTTGAGCCAGAGCAGTTCAATAGCTAGGTTTTTCCAGGATTGCTTTTCCTGCAGCCCCCAGCAGCTTCCTGAGCCTGTCTTCGGGGTGAGGTAAGAGCGCTGGGCTCACTTTCCCCGGGAAGGCGGCAGCGCCGGTCCCACAGCAGCCTGGCAGCACCTGCTGCCGTGCTGGCCGCTGCCTTCCCACTGACAGCCACGGCGAGGGAAACACATTGCACGGCCTTCAAGGGAAACTTCACTCTGCTGCGCACAAATATTTATCCCACCTGTTTCCTGCCCGGCCGGCTCTGGGCCCGCAGGACGCGGTGGGTCACAGGCAGCCGGGCGGGGGAAGCGGCGGGGAGCCGGCTCCTTCTCACACAAAGACCTTTGCTCGCAGGGCTGTGCGGGCTGCAGGGCCGCTCCTCTGCAAAGCAGGACAGGACAGGATGGGATCTCTGCGGGGAAGGGCAGGGCGAGGGCAGGGGCTGCTGCACCTCTCAGCTGCAGAAGGAAAAGCCCCCCCAGCTTGTCTTTGGTTTGTTTTCACCCCCGCTGCAGCATCTCTGGGGAAAAGTGTAACAGACTGGGAAACCATCGTGCGTTCCTGGCAGGGTGTTTCTGACGGCTGTCGCCAGTCTGGCTTTAATGTCCCCGTTTCATCATCTCGAAGGGGCTCTTCTCCGAGCAGAAATGCCTCGCGCCTGGAGCGGTGGCACGGCTCCCCAGGCTGGGTCCCCTTCCCACCCCACTGCGTGCCCTGGCTGCCGCGGAAATGGCCCTGCAGCGGCTCGCCGCCAGCCCGCGGTTTGGATGGGACAGAGGAGGCGCGATTCGCCGGCAGCAGCCGCAGGGACGGCGCGGGCAGCGGAGCCGCCGGGGCTCGGGCAGGCGCCGCATCCCCGGCAGCCGCGGGCACCGCCCTGCTCAGGAAATCCCTGCCCGCGGAGCCGGGCGCCGGGAAGCGCGGCCGCTATTCTTACCCTCGGGCCTCGCCTCCCGCCCGGCTGCCTGCGGGAGCCAGGATACGGGCTGGGGGCCCGTCCGCGGCGTGCGGAGCTGGCTCCGGGGTGTCCGCCCAACCCCACCCCTAAAATTAGCGCGGACCATCCCGCAGGCAGCTGTTTCCAGCACAGCCCCGGCCCCTCCGGGGGCTGCTGCTGCCTTCCCCACCCCCGCTCCCCCATCATCGCCGCGTTTCTCCTTTTCCCGGCCGGCCAGCCCGTGACTCACGGCGCGGCTCCCTGGAAAGCCCCGCTCGGCTCAGGGACACATCTGCGCGGCGACACCCGGCACCTGCCCGGGGCCGCACCGTCACCTTCCCGCGCCCACGCCATCGCGGCTTCCCGCCGCAGAGCCGTGCCAGCCCCGGCACCGTGCCGGCCGGAACGCTGGCAGGAAGGGTTTGACTCACGCTGGAGTCAATGAAAACAAAACTCCGCAAATAAATAGCATTCGCACCGTTTCCTCAGCGGAACGGGCCCTGTTTCCGACGCCGCTGCTCTCGGGTGTTTCACCCGCAGGGGCCGGCCCCGCTGCCGTGGAGCCCCTCAGGCGCCAGGGCTGCGCCAGCGAGAGCCCTTTCCGGGCTAATCCTGGGCTGAAGGCAGTGAAGGCAGTGCCTGTGCTGGAGTGCGGGTCCCCGGGGGCTGCGAGCCCCCCCAGACCTGAAGTTCAGTCCCAAACCTGAGCCCAGCCTGGCTCGATTTCCTGGCAGCCCCCAGCCCCAGCGGAAACCTGGCTGCCACTGGGGCTCACCGGGGCTGAGTTTGGAGCGAGACAGGCTGCTCCTTGGGCAAACCTCTTGATTTTCAGGTGGAGGGGAGCGCAGAGGTTTCACAGAGTGGATCCCCGCAGCTCGGGCTGAGCTTTGCTCCACGGCATTCACAGCCAGGACTGCCGCTGCCCGTGCTGGGCCCTGTGCCAGCCAGGCTCTGTGCTTTTGGCCGCCTGTAACCCATGCCCACAGCTCCCTGGGCAGCGGCTGGGGCTGCGGGATGCTGAGGTGCCTGCCGCGGGGCTGGCAGCTCCACAGCCTCAGCGGGATGCTGCTCCTCCCCAGAATCACATCAGTGTGGATGGAGAACAGAAATCAGGACTCAATGCCAGCTGTTCCCGTCCTCGCCCTGATTTCCCGGGCGATTTATTTACCCCTTTAAAAAGACTGAATGAGACTCTGAGGGCAGAGATCCCCACGGTGAGCTGTGAGGGCAGCCTGACCCGGGGTGGGCAGTCCTGCACCCCGGCTCACTCCAGGTCCCTTTTCCTCTCACCCACGTGAGCAATCCGGTGACCGGCAGCGCGGGGGTGACTCACAGCCAGCCCTGTTCTCCGAAGCCCTGCCGAGGATGCTCAGGGCTCCTCCGAGCCTCCTCCCAGGGCAGCAGGGCCGCTGGCAGCGGTCCTGGGGAGCAGCAGCCCCCAGGAGAGGCTGGAGAGCCCCAGGCGTTTCCTGCTGAGGCAGCACATTCCCAGAGGGAGGAAAGGTCGTGGCTTGGGCTGTCCCGGTTTCCGCTCCCGCTCCCAGCGCGGCCTCAGCTGCCGTGGCTTCCTCTGGCTGCTGCCCAGCCCCTGCAAGGTGCAGCCCAACCCCGGCCGCGGTGCTGCTCCCCAGCCCCTCACCGAGAGCCGGGCCAGGCCAGCAGCGTGCCCGGTCCCTGCTCGGGTGCTGGTGCTGGGCAGGCACAGCTGGGCAGGATGAGCAGCGCTGGCCGGACACGGTGGCCTCCCTGGTGACACAGAGCCCGGCGGTGACAGAGCCACTTCCCTTCTCTCCTGTCTCCAGTGAAGCTCCTCAGCCACCGCTGGCACTGACAGAGCCACTTCCCTTGTCCCCTGTCCCCAGTGGAAGCTCCTCAATCACACTTGGCACTGACAGAGTCCCTTCCCTTGTCCCCTGTCCCCACTGGAGCTCCTCAATCACAGTTGGCACTGACAGAGTCCCCTCCCTTGTCCCCTGTCCCCAGTGGAGCTCCCCAGCCACAGCTGGCACTGACAGAGTCCCTTCCCTTGTCCCCTGTCCCCAGTGGAGCTCCCCAGCCACCGCTGGCACTGTCCCTCAGCTCCCACGGTGGGGGCAGTGCTGGGGCTGGCGCTGGTGGCGATGATGGAGGGGGTGAGGTCCCCCTGTGGCACCACAGGGATGGTCTCCCTTCTCGCTCCTAGGCTGCACTTGTATCAAACTGCATTCTGTCCCATCCAAATGCCCACGTCGTGTAATATGCTGCATTCACAACGTAGCTAGCACATGGTTTAAAGGAAAATGTGAAGCAGAAGCATCCAGCAGGGTTCTTAGTATAGAAATTGAAGGACAACAAACCCAAACAATCATGTGGAAATGAAACTTTGAAGCTTATTAAAAGCAATCAGGCACAGACCACATCGTGCCAAAACCCCCATTAGTGTGAGTCATTTCAACTGTCCCCCAGGGAAAAAACACCGAAATGCTCATGGCCTGAAGAGCGTTTCACTTCTGGGGTGCGGGGACCCACCTGCCTGGGCAGTCAGAACGTCCCCTCAAAGCTCAGGGGATGCTCATTTAGTACCAAGGCAGAAGAAACCCAGGTCAGACCCACTTATCATCCCTGTGATTGAATCAGCCACAGGTTTGTCTTGTGTTTCCAAGTACTGAGCTGCCCTGGAGGGCAATTTCCTCACAAAATCCATTCCTGTCGGGGTTTAATTGCAATTTATAGCAGATTACAGTAAAGCAGGGGCTGATCGTCCCTCTGGTCGCGCAGGTGGGCGTGTGCAGGGGCTGCCACGGGACCCGGCCCCGCTGGGGCTGGCAGGAGGGTTTATCTCCCTGCTGTTATCGCCTCCTTTCTGCCGGGCAATCAGCCGAGAGCCGTCCCTCCGCAGACGGGGTTTAATAATCTCTGCGAGCAGAGGGGGCTGGTGTGTGCCCACGGACAGGTGACTGCTGGCAGCCACAGGGCTCTGGGGTGGGGCTCTCGATGGACCCGCTGGGGAGGCTCCCATGCCCTCCCCAGGCAGGGAAACTGAGGCACACACAGCCACGAGAGCCTGCGCCAGGGGCTGCTCTGGGATCACACGGCTGCCCCCAGCCAGGGCTTCAGCTCCATCTTCCTGGGGGGAGAAAAGGGCTTGCCTGAGCTTCTCCAGCACTCGGGAGGTGTTTGCTTTGGCTCCGGGTTAATATCCACGGGTTTGCTCATCTGATAGAGAGATCCACGGGCAGAGCTGGCCCTGCACCAAGACGTGACAGGTCTCTTTTCTGTTCCAAAGCCTTTGTCTTGGCAGCAGCACGAGGCTGCCCCTCGTTATCAGCGGCCAATTGAAGCATCTGAAATTCAGGCCGAACATTTTTGCACATTTTTGCGTCGAGCCCCCTGCCAGCTTTGGGAGGAGGTGCTGAGGCTGTGTCTCCCCCAGCCCCCTGCCCCAGCACGCAGGAGCAGCTCCGGGGCAGGCTGGAGAGGAGGGGAGGAGCTGCCCCCCTCACAGGCAGGGCTGCACCTGTAGGGAAGGACAAGCCTTGCCCAGAGCATCCTGCCCAGCTGTGCCAAGTTCAAGCTCCTGGCTGTCCCCAGCCACGCTGTGCATCCCGAGCAGCCCCCTGCTCCTGTCCCTGTCCCCATCGTCCTCCCCTGATAGCGCAGGGAATGATAGCAGCAGCAGAACGCGGGGCCGGGGCTCAGGGGGCCAGACAGGTAAGCCAGGGAGGGACAAAGGCAAACACAGCCAAAGGGCTCCTGCAGGCCCAGAGCCCTTCCCGGGGTGAAGCGCGTGTTCACCAAAGCCTGGCTGTCCCCCCAGCAGCCCTGGCTGCGAGCAGGAGCTGCGCCACCCCACGGGTGCCCTGGGGCTGGGCCCCCTCCCTGCCCTTGCCCTGGGCTGCGCCAGCTGTCCCCCGGCCCAGCAGGACCTGCCTCCACCCCTGTGCCAGGACAGAGCTTCACCTGCTCCTGCGGGAGCTGGAGGGGCCCAGGGTGGCTCCCCAGGGAGGAGAACTTGCCTGCCCCTCCAGCTGCTGGCCATGGCTGCACTCGGCTCCGGGCCCACCCGGCCCCTTGCCTGCTGGTGGGGAGTGAGGGGGGAGTGGGGAGCACCCGTCACCCAGCCCGGCAGCTCCAGCCCCGGCAGCTCCAGCCCCGGCAGCTCCAGCCCTGGCAGCTCCAGCCCCGGCAGCTCCAGCCCCGGCAGCTCCAGCCCTGGCAGCTCCAGCCCCCGCAGCTCCAGCCCCGGCAGCTCCAGCCCCGGCTCACACGCCGAGGGGCCGAGCCTTCCCTTCCTGCACAGCCCATCACCTCCAGCCAGCCCTCATCCCCCCAGAACGGGCCGGCTCTGTCTCTCCCCCTGCTCTCTCTTGGCTGACAGTTTGCTGACGTCCTGTAACCGCAAAGCAGGTTGATTTGAATTTTCCACGGATGGCTCAGAGTCACGGATAATTCATTATTCACACCTCTCTAATTAAGCTGCTGCCAGCCGGCCAGGCAGGGCGGAGAGCAGCCACATGTCCCCAGGCCAGGGCAGGTCAGCGAGGTCCAACGTGGCTTGAATTTGGGCTCTGGTGTCCTCACCCTTTGCCGCTCTGGGGACACGGGGCTGCTCTGACGAGCGAGGTCCCGGAGCCGGGAGGTCTGAGAGCAGCGCACGGGAAGGGCAGCAGCCTTTTGGGAGTGTTCTCCAAACCCGGAGCCCAGCTCAGCGTCCTGCCAGAGCCTTTGTGCTCCCGAGGAAGGGCTGGACGCGGCACAGTCCCGCAGCAGTGCCTTGGAGGCCTGCGGGCGCTCCCGGCCCGCGGGAGGAGCTGCTGGAGCTCGCAGCCAGTTCTGGGGGCTCACACGGGCTGCCCTTGGCACCGGGCTGGTCCCGCTGCGACCACCGAGCTGCCGCGGGGTGCGAGCAGAGCAGCCCTGCGGAGGAGGGGCCGGTGTGAGAGCAGGGGAAGGGGCAGGAGGATGGGCTGCCCGGGAGCATCCCATCCCCTGGAGCATCCCCCGGCACATCCCATCCCCCGGCACATCCCATCCCCCGGAGCATCCCCCGGGCAGGCGCTCCCAGCCCCGCTGATGAGAACTCCAAACGCGGGCGGGGGGCTGCTCCGCAGGCAGCTCCGCGCCGCCGAGGCAGCCAGGGCCATTTTAATCATTTCCAGATTTGTGTGGGAGGTCAGGGCCCTGGGGTGCTGCTCCATGTCAGTTTTATAAACACGGCAGTTTTTCCAGATGGTCTCTGGCTCCAGCCTGGCTAGCAGGTTGATTGGGCCAGACCAAAATAACAACAGGTGGAGAACAGGCCATGACTGCCTGACGCTATCTCCCTTTCCCATCTATTCCCCAAATGATTTTTTTTCTTTGCAGAAAACAATTAAGTTTTGCAGGGGCAGGGGCGGGAGCAGTGCCGGGCTGAGAGCTGAGGCCCCACACCTTCACTGCACGGGTGAGAGCAGCGTCTGCCCGGGCTGTGGGGCTGGGGCAGGGCTGGCACCGGGTGAGAGCAGCATCTCCCTGGGCTGTGGGGCCGGGGCAGGGCTGGCACCGGGTGAGAGCAGCATCTCCCTGGGCTGTGGGGCCGGGGCAAGGCTGGCACCGGGTGAGAGCAGCATCTCCCTGGGCTGTGGGGCCGGGGCAGGGCTGGCACCGGGTGAGAGCAGCATCTCCCTGGGCTGTGGGGCCGGGGCAGGGCTGGCACCGGGTGAGAGCAGCATCTCCCTGGGCTGTGGGGCCGGGGCAGGGCTGGCACCGGGCTGAATCCCCGCTCGCTGCCAGCACAGGCACCGTGGCTTCCAGCTCTGCAGCCCAGGATTTCCCTCCACCCCCCCGAGGGCTGCCTAAGTCAGCAGATCAGTGGAACACCAGCAGGCTCCTTCATTCCCCCCACTCCCCCTTTTTTATTCCTAGTTTTACAGAGAGATGATTTTTAAAGTCTTTTCCATTAACCCCCAAGGAAATTTAGTGCCAAGTGGGCATTGTGGCAGCATGCTGCCTGCACCCCCCATTTCCAGGGCCAAGAAGGAGCCCTCATCCCCAGGTGCTCTGCGGGTGGCCAGGGTCTGGCTGAGGCTGCTGGACCTGGTGCTTTCCAACACTGCCAGTCCAGCAGGAGCACTCCGAGCAGGGCCAGCTCTGTCCCCTCCAGCTGAGGGCTCAGAGCCCCAGGGCTGAAAAGCCAAGCAGCACAGGTCCCAGCTTTGCCTTTGCACAGGAGCAAATGGGCTCCAAGGCCCCTGTCCCCCCGTCAGCATCACCCCTGCAGCCATGGGAGCAGCACAGCTGCCCGGGCACAGGCAGCACCAGAGCAGAGCTCGTGGCACAAGGACCTCTCCGAGCCCAAAGGGTGGAAAAGCCGCGGCTGTGCCCTGGCAGTGAGCAGAGCTGCTCTCACACAGAGAGCTCTTTCATATTTCCCACTCGCCCTCGTGCTGGTGCCTCTCTGCAGGCCAAACCTTCCCCTACAGGGGATGAAGCTTTGGCCAGAGGTTGTAAACGGATTGTGGGCGTAAATAAGAGTTGCATGTGCAGCCCTGCAAGCCAAGCCCAGCACAGGAGCCTCCCTGCATCTGTGCCTCGCCCCACGCACGCAGCACAGCCCTGCACGTGCTCGGGGCCCAGCTGAGCACACTTGGCTCTGGGGAGGAGGAGGAGGAGGAACATTTCCGAGGGCTCTGCTCAGAGGGAAGTTTCACACAGCCAAGGGGACACGGCCCACCATCCCCTCTGTGCCTGTGGCGCAGCTCTGCCTCCACCTCCAGCACCCAAAACCCTCAGCAGCATCCCTTCCTCACTCCACAGCACCAGCCTGGCATCGCACATCTTCATTTCCTGAGCTCTGGCCAAACCTTAACCGGCCCAGCCCTGCCTCTGTGTGACAGCTGGCTCTGACACCTTCCTTCAGCCTGCCCTGATTCCTTCCATAGGAAGGAATTTGCTCCTGCACACCAGCTCCAAGGATTGCATGTCCCCCTGTGCTAACTGCACAATCCCAAAGAAAATCTGTACCAAAGGCTGCCATTCAGCATTTCATTTATTCCACGGCAGTTCATGGAGAAGAGGCTCCATCCCGGGACCAGCCCAGAGCTCTGGCAGGCGCAGGGCCCTGGCTGAAGGGCAGCCCGGCAGGGGAAGAGCCCGGGCAGTGCTGGAGGTTTGGCCAGTGTGGCCCCGGGGCTGCGGGGAGGATCCTGCGGCGGGCTCAGGACGGGCTCCTGGCTGCGGGAGCGGGCTGAGCCCAGCGGCTCCGGGGCACTCCTGCCCCCAGCAGGCACAGCCCGTTCCCAGCCCACCTCCCCGCTCTGCCGAGAAAGCAGGGGATTAGGAAGGCCTCACCCTGCTTCCACCAGCTCCTAAAATGGAAGTTTGGAGCTCTGGGCAGTGGGTCTGGACAGTTTTACTCCCGCAGGCAGGTAGGCAGTGAATCTGGAAACCCTCTGTGGGGGGAGCGGTGGCAGCAGCGCAGGGATCACCTCCCCCAGCCCTTTGTTTAGGAATCCCATTTCTGCCGTGTCTAAATATGCACTAATCCTACAAACAGCTCCCCTCCGGGAGAAGGAACAGACCTCGGGCTGATTCCTCTCTGCAGCCGTTTGTGCACACCTGAAGCCTTGGGATAACGGTGAATGAAGTGGCTCCAGCTCGGCACCTTTTCCCCTTGGATCTTACCTTCCTGTCCACAGCCCGAGGGTGTGGTCGGCCCTGTGTGCAGGTGGAAAGGTGGAGCTGTGTGTCAGTGATGCAGGAGGCCTGGTCTGAGCACTGACACTGCGCCATGCCGAGGGCAGATCCAGCGCCAGGCTGTTGGGCACGATCACACAGAGAGGGTTGTGCACTCAGAATGTTTTGGCAGGTTAATTTTGTCCAGATGTTTCTTTTGACAGTGGATACCTCACCCACCGGTGCCAGCCCAGCTCTTGCCTGGCCTCCACTGCCTGCAGAGGGTGGCAAATCCCCCCCAGCCCCTCAGCCCAGAGCCCTGGAGCCCAGGGGAGCGTGGCTCCAGCTCACCTTGGGCTGCACCTCTGCAGGGCTCAGCGCGTTTGCCCCAGCACTTCCTTCTCCTGCTGCCATCCTCCTGGATGCTGACACCCAGAAGGAGCTCTGGCAAATCCTGTATTTTCAGGCACAAGGAAATTGTTTTTATGAAGCCTTTGGGTTTCTTTGGGGGATTTGGGAGCTCAGTAACCAGAGATGCTACAGCCAGCACTACAGGAGTTCCAGCTGGAAGAGACATGCTGTGGATCTTTCTCTCGGACAGTGCTTGCTGGCAATTGCATCACTTGGGAAGAAGAAATGGGGGGAAAGGAGAGGAAAAAATACTGTATTGGCAATTGGGACATCGGACAGCAAAGGACCCCGAGGCCACATGGAGCCGGGAGCAGCTCAGGCCCCTTCAGCTGCCCGGCAGTGCTGCTCCCACAGCCTGGCATGGGGACAGGGACCAAGGGCCAGCGAGCGCCATGGCACTGCTGTGCCCTGACCCAGAGCTGGCCAGGTTAACATTCCTGCCTTCAGGAGCACTCCTGCCTGGGCTCCCAGGGACACGTCAGGCTCCAGAGGAGCAGTGTCTATACCTGGGCAGTTTCTGGACAGTCTCTCTCCCCGGCATCCACTTTTTATTATCATCTAGGCAGGCGGTTTGTTTCTAAAATGAGTGCACTAAAACTGCACACATGCAGCGGGGACGGGGCTCAGACACCAGCAGCCGTGTTTGGAAGTGCCAGGATGGACAAATGCCTGGATGCCAGGTGAGGGTCCTGCTGCGGGAGCGCCGGGAGCAGGGAGGGCTCCTGGGCCCTGCTGGATGGCACAGAGGCGTCAGCTGTCCCCAGAACGTGCTCAGCACAGGCTGCACACTCATCCAGGTGTGCTGCACTCATGGAACCTGCCCAGCGCCGGCCCAGCCCTGCCCGTGTCCATGTCTGTGTCCGTGCCCGTGTCCATGCCCGAGTCTGTGCCCGTGTCCATGTCTGTGTCTGTGCCTGGGTCTGTGCCTGTGTCCATGTCCATGCCCATGTCCTGTCCATGCCTGTGCCCGTGTCCATGCCCGTGTCCTGTCCATGTCTGTGCCCATGCCCATGTCTGTGTCCGTGTCCATGCCTATGTCCTCCATGTCCATGCCTGTGTCTTGTCCATGCCTGTGTCCGTGTCCATGCCCGTGTCTGTGTCCATGCCCGTGTCCTGTCCATGTCTGTGCCCATGCCCATGCCCATGTCTGTGTCCGTGTCCATGCCTGTGTCCTGTCCATGCCCATGCCCGTGTCCGTGCCCGTGTCCTCCATGCCCATGTCTTGTTCCTTCTTGTTCTTCTTGTTCATGTCTTGTTCCTCCCCATCCCTGCTCGTGTCCGTGTCCATCCCACGCTCCTGGCCAGCAGCAGCCAGGCCCACCCACACCCACACCCACACCCACACACACGTGCGTGCATCTCCTGAGCCGGTTCAGCGCCGAGGGGAGGAAACGAAGGCCGGGCTCCCTGTGGATCGGCGGGAGGCAGAGGAAGGGCAGGAGCAGCCCACACACCGAGCCACCCGTGGGCTGCCCCGCCGTTCCCAGGCTCCTCCCGAGCGGCCCGCGCCGCTGCACCTGGCTGCTATTAAGCGTTCAATCAAAAAGGGATCACAAGCCAGATATAACTAATTCGGAGGAACTTTTTTACACAACAAGCCCCTTTCAGTTTGCTTGTTTGGTTTTATATCTAAGGCTAACTCGGGCAGGTTTGAAAATGAGCAGAGCTCTTGGCTGCGGGGGACGCGCCACGTTTCCAGCAGACAGAGGTGGGAGTTCTCCTTTGGTGTTTTAAAAATAGCACTACAAAGAGAGGCGGGCTGGGATCCTGGTGGTGTGCAGAGGGGGTGACATGAGGGGGCTGTGTCCCGGGCCAGTCCTGGGGAGCTGGAGGGTGTCTGTCCCCCCAGCTGCTCCTCAGGTCCTCCGCATTGCCTTCCACCGTGGTGAGAGTCTGGAGCTGCCCAGGATGCTCAGGAACAGACAGGCCGGTGCACGAGGCAGAGCCCTCAACGAGGCTGCTGTGACCTGCCCCTGAGCTTCTCCCAAAATCGCATCCCTGTAGGGCAGACCAGGGTCTGACACCGGGCACTCCCCCGTGGGGCAGCAGCTGGGATGCAGCCCTGGGCACACGGCTGGCCTGAGCCACACGGACATCACTGGAGCTGCCAACCCCCCCTGCTCCGCTGATGGGAGCAGGAGAAGCCTTGGAGACACCTGGAGATGAGGCTGTGACCCCCAGCAGCCCCGTGCCAAACCCAGCCCCAGCAAACCCTGGACAGGTGGCAGAACTGGCCCCAAATCTCCTACACAATGGCTTTGACCCTTTTTCAACAAGGAGATCACAATGCCATTAATCACTAGTGACACTTCCTTCTGCCATGGCAAAAGAGATGCTTATTTTATTATCAACTATGAAAAATCCACATTAAAGAGTTCCTTTTCTTCCACCTTCACCGAGCCCAGCAGCAAACACTGCCAGCTCCTCCACAGCCACCTCCTGATCCCCCTCCTGAGGGTAACTTCTCATCTGGAACACAAAAAATGAAGGTAATGACAATAATAACCACACACATCCTGTAGCTGTGTGCTGCAAAGCCTCTGGGGGTGCAAGTGCCTTAACCCTCATCCAGGGAGGGCACACGGGGAGCACAGAGGTCCCCACACCAGCTGCTCAGCGCCAAGGACGTGTCACTGTTGGTGTGTCCTGGTCCCCACCCTGAGAGCAGAGCGAGGCCAGGCCCTGCAGCGCCGCTCCCTCAGTCCTGCTCCGTCTCCAGTGCGTGGCTGTCCAGGGATTCAGGCACACAGCAGCCGAGGGCTCCCGGCAGTTTGGAGGCTTCCCACGCCTCCAGCCCCGGAGCTGTGCCCCACATGTGCTGCAAGGGCCCATTCACCGGCTCCCCCGGGGCCCCTCCGCACCGGCCGCTCGGGACGGGGCTGGGGCACGCTGGCTTTCAGGGGAGGGCTCCAAGGAGGTGTTAATTTAATGCTGGCGCTTACCCTGGGGAGAATTTCCCAGGTAGGTGGAAATTCATGCTCTCCATCAGCCCGGGGAGGAAGCAGGAGCAGGAGGGGCATCATCCTTGCGCACTTGTCCCTCCTTTTGGGGACGGCTCTGGGTGTCTCTTCCCCAGACCCTGCTATCGCTCTTTCCCAGGAATACTCGCTGGTTTAAGACTCGAGCTATTTGCACGTTATTTACACCAGCTCTTGGCTCCCACCCGCCTGGCTCCCGCTGGAGAGGGGACCCGAAGGACCGCAGGGGCTTTTCAGGCTGGGCTCAGGCTGGGCTCGGGCTCAGGCTGGGCTCAGGCTCAGGCTGGGCTCAGCTCCGGCGGGAGGGCAGACGGAGCTCGCTGCCGGGCCGGGGGCTTTGTTTTCGCTCGGGGTCCCGCTCGCTGCTCGTCTCGGCGGCTCCCGGCGGCTCCCCCTCCCACGGCCGCCTCCGGGAGGCGTCCCGGGAGCCGAGGGACCCCGGCCCCGGCCGCCCGGCTCCTCAGGAGGATGCCGGCACGATCCCTCTCGCTGGCCCCAGCCCTGATGGAGGGAATTAAGGAGCGGATTTGGCTGGGAACAGCCCCCAGGTTCTCTCACAGGGAAAAGGGGAAGGCAGATGTACAGCTTTGTCCTAGGAAGGACATTAAAGACCCTGGAGAAGCACCCGGGTGTTGGGTTACGGCCAACGTGACTAAGCCTCCTCTTCCTCTCTGCTCACCCTTCTCTCCGCCGTGTCAGACTTTTTAAAAAGCACCTCTGGTTTTGCAATGCTCTTGCTCAGAGCCTCATTACTCAGGCTGAGCTGGCCCTGCTTCCTGGGGAGCGAGGCATCCCTGCCTGATAAGATAAGCGCCCCAAAGAAAGGTTTTGGGACCCTGACTCACTGGAGAAACTTTCTGCAGCGCATTCATACAGCCTCTAACGCACTCAACTGTTTGACGGGCTTATCAGTGACACTCAGATGTTCATCTGTGGTCACTAGAGGACAGCCCTGATCCAGGAGCAAGGTCATCCCAATCAGGTGCTGAGCCTGGAGAGCCATCCTGTCTGCACCTCCCTACATATTCACAGCCCCTTCTCTGTCCTGTCCCCAACACCCTCTAGCCCTGGGCTCCCACAGGGACTCAGACACCCTCTGGGGCTCCGGACAGGGGGTGGCGTCCTGCTGGCAGGAGCCCTGTGCCTGCTGCCAGGTGCCAGCCCCCCGGGCAGTGCTGGGGGTCTGTGCTCAGCGCCCGCAGGCTGCAGCTGGGGCAGCTCCGGGCCGTGGTTCCCCTTACCAGCAGGGTCTGGCTCCAGGTTATCGCTCCTGCTGCTTCTGGCAGCCCGTGTCTGGT
Source organism: Motacilla alba alba (assembly GCF_015832195.1). Lineage (NCBI taxonomy): Eukaryota > Metazoa > Chordata > Aves > Passeriformes > Motacillidae > Motacilla > Motacilla alba. The sequence continues at coordinate 14,770,786 of NC_052035.1, read as the reverse complement.
TTTACAGACAGGCAATAAATCCCCGGGGAGAAACAGCGACGAGGTCTCCATCCATGGACCCCCCAAGAGAAAGCAGGCCCAGACCCCAAGTGTTTGCCCTGGTCAGCTCCCTTGTGAAGGCACCCGTGGGTTTTTTCTAGGTACGGTGAACTCCCGGGCCAAAGCATGCCACTCCTGATTGCATCACAGGGCTGCAGATGCAGCTGATACTGGCTGGGGGAGGAATCTCTTCTGGGGCAATAAACCCAGCACAACTTCGGGAGCAGCTGCCCGGCTCTCAGCAATCCCCGCACACTGCTGGGACACAGGGGGCTCCGGGGATGCTTTCCACCAAACCCGAGAGCCTGGCTTTCCCCGGGGCTGGCCCCAAAGCACCCCATCCCTGGGGCGGGCTGCCTGGGCACCGGCCCCAGCGGGGCCATGAGCGTGCCAGGGCTCGGTGTGCCCAGCTGTGCCCAGCTGTGCCTCTGGCAGCAGCACCCAGCAGCTTATGGGGCAGCTCTGGAAGCCCCCAACGACTGCAAATGATCAACCCCGGGGGAATTCTTTCCTCCCCTCGGCTCTGGAGTCAATTGTCAGCCCTGCTTTTAAAGACACCCTTGTCGGCAGCGCGGCTATGCTTTTCTGCTTGGGAGGAATTCCTCTAAAACAATAATAGTGACATTGTTCCTCACTTTGCTGGCGGTTTTATAGGGCTCACGTTGGAGAAAGGTGACCACGGCTGCCTTTTGGCCACATGTGTTTACACAAGGAAATGCATGTGGGTTTTGGGGTGGCGCCTGGAGTCAGCAGCCGCTCTCTGTACTCCTGACCCTTACAGAGCTGCTTTCTTGCTTCTGGGTACGTTTACTGCGCTCCAGATGTGAGCTGGCTCCAGCAAGGCTGCGCAGCGCCAGGGATCTGGCATCCCCAGACTCATCAGTCCGTGGGGTAGAATGCCATGGTGGTTGTTTTAAAAGCTGTAATGCGTCTTGGTAACACATCATGATTTATTCAGCCCTTGTTTGACAGGGAGCCTTTATCAAAAGCCGATGCGAAGCCCGGGCTGGGCGGCGCTGCCGGGGGGGCTGGAGCTGCTCCTTCCCCAGGGACGGGCTTGTGCCGGGTCCCCCCGTGCCACCCACCCCGAGGGCTGCGTCTGGGGACACCTGTGCCGCGGGAGCACCTCCACCCGGGGCTGGTAGAGCTGCTGAGCCCAGAGAGCTTCGAGCAGTGCCGTGTCCCTGCTGCTGGCCCAGGAGCCCTGGGGCTGCGGGACCAGGGGGTGACCTGGGGGTGACAGTGCCACAGCCTCTCCCGGCAGAGCCCAGCCCCGCCTTGGCCTCACGCTCAGGCAAACGGAGTTGATGGAAGGAGAGCAAAGAAGTGAAAATGGAGCTCGGGGAAAACCAGGCAAAGCCAGAGCAGAGCGTGGGCAGCGAGGGAGCTCTGGGGAGGCAGAGCAGTGGCGGAGCTGGGGAGTCCCTGCCCACAGCTCCCAGCCAAGGGCCCTTCTGCTGAGACCCCTGCTCCGTGCCGCTTTTCTGCCCTCACAGCAGACAAAACCACAAAACACCGTTGCAGGGAGAAGGGGAGGGTCAGATGGTCCACAGCCTGAGAACAGCCTGCTGCTGGCCCAGGCTGGAGGCAGAGGAGCCCGAGGAGAGCGAGCCCTGCCCTGGCACTGGGCAAGCTTTGGGGGAGCAGCCCCAGCCCTGCACCCCTGCTCCAGCCTCTGAGGTGCCATTCCCATGGGCACAGAGGGATGCAGGACACTCTAGCCCTGGATTAGGAATGAGCCTCTGGTTTAGAGATATTTATTTGCTTTTTATCATAATGGGAAAAAAATGCAACAGCAGATAGAAGAGGAAGGAAAAAACCCCAATCTGGGTCAGGATCTCACACTGGCTAGTTCACTTCACAGTTTAAGTAAATAGTTCTCATCCCAAAACCCTTCAGGGTCATATAAATGTGCCTCTTCACATGGAAAAGACTATTTTGATAGTAGCTGGGTGCCTGATGAATTTGCAACTTTCCCAAACTGTCGGTGTCTAGAATGTGACTCAGTTTTTCACAGTGAGATATAAAATCCTATCAATTAATCTAACTTTTATTGCACCTCTGGGGCATGAACGTGATGTTATTTAAACAAATGGTTCCCATTACCTTCAATTATTTTATAAATGTTTTTCAGTGATTTATAGGCTTCTATTAAATGGACAATATACTTCTGTGCTCCTCGAGGGGGTAAACCGTAATCTAAGGGCTCGGGCTTGCTGATCCTTTTTTCTTTCTCCCCTTCCTTTTCCACATGCATCAGAGGCTGCCGTTTAATTACCGGGGAGGTGGGGAAGAGCCCGGCCAGACGCGGCTCTGACCCGCCTGCCCCGCGCCCGAGGGTGCTGCCCCTGCCTGCGGGGCCCTTGCACCCCTTCCCCGGGCATCTCCCACCCTGAACCCCGCGGGCTCCCACCCTGACCCTGCCGCAGCCGTGCTCCCGGGCATCCTGCCTCTGCCAGCTGTGCCCGCCGCCCCCAGCTCTGTGGAGGGGCCGGGGCCGCTCGGGCAGGGCTGCCGGTGCCGGGGGGAGGCACAGCTGGGCAAGGCAGCGCGACACAGCTCTGCTGCTCGGGAGGGGACAGCCCTGAGCATCCCGCTCCTCTCATCCCCCACTGAAGGATCCTCTCCTGCCAGGGACGGAGACATCCCTGCGGCGCCTCAGGCTCTGGGGACCCTGACACTGCCCCGGCAGCCAATCCTCCCCGTGCCACCAGACCAGCAGCCCTGCTCAGGCTCTGGGGACCCTGACACTGCCCCGGCAGCCAATCCTCCCCGTGCCACCAGACCAGCAGCCCTGCTCAGGCTCTGGGGACCCCTGACACTGCCCCCGGCAGCCAATCCTCCCCGTGCCACCAGACCAGCAGCCCTGCTCAGGCTCTGGGGACCCTGACACTGCCCCCGGCAGCCAATCCTCCCCGTGCCACCAGACCAGCAGCCCCCAGCCCCAAAAAGGCTGGCACGAGGCCCGGACCAGTCATTTTTGCCAACCCAGGCCCTTCTCCCACTGTTTTTGTTCCAGGCTGGATTTGGGGGGGCCAGGGGAGGGTCAGGGCAGCAGGATGCAGCCGTGGGGACGGCGCAGAGCCCGCTTATCTGCGCGGGGTCACGCCGGGACGTGGTTCCTGGAGCAGTGACCCCGGCTGCCAGCCCGGCCGGGACCCCATCCATCTCCCTGGCAGGCCTGAGCCAGCCTCCCCGCTGACCCTCAGCGCTGCACGCTGACAGACAGGACAGCAATTAAGGCCTCGCTGAACTAATTCACTTGAGCCTGTCTACATTTCAAACAGCTCTGCAGATAGGCTCTGTTTACAGAGCCTGCCGCCGTTTATTATTTTTCAGGGGGTGTTGCAGGGCGTGGGGAGGGGAGATGACATTTGGGGAAGATAAATAGGGCAGAAGGGCCTGTAAAGACAAAGGGCTGAGCGGGGCTGGCTTGGGCAGGGCTGCAGAGGGGCAGGCAGAGCGTTTCCCAGCTCTGAGGACGGGCACAGCTCGCTGCACGCTCCGGGGCTGCTCCCAGCCTGGGCTCCAGCACAGGGGTTCCTGGACAGCCTCTGCTCACGAGGACCAGGATCATTTACGGGCAATCCCCAGCGCAGCAGGGCCCCGGTTCCACGGGCACCCCTTTCCTTCCCAGCCCGTGGCACGCCAGGCACGCACGGAGGGAGCCACAGGCGCCCACACCTCCCCGCCTGGCACCTCTCTGGGACCTGGCTCCTCTTTGCCAGGGAAATGGGCAGCCCTGAGCAGCAGCAGAGCCCTGGCTGTCCCTGCACGGGCAGGGAAGCTCAGCTCCCCTGGGCACACAGGAGAGGGGACACAGAGGCTGCTGGGCTGGGGGACACGTGGGGGGCTCCCAGGACCCTCAAACCCGGACCCTGCGCTGCCCCTCAGAGCCCTGCCGGGGGTCCCTGGGGCACTGTTACCGTCCTGTGCTCTCCAGAATCAAAGCCGTGTTTTCCCAAAGGGCCGATCCCCCCCTCCCAGCCCGAGCAGCGTTTTCCAGCAGCCATCCCCTGAGTTCTGCGGGGCACGGGGGGCACACGGAGCCACACGGCCGCTGGCAAACCCACCCGGGTACTTTACTGGCGAACAACAACTCCCTCAGAGCTGTTACACCACTGAAAATAGCTAATAAGGTTTTACTTAATTAAGCAGCAGGAGGCCTCGCAATGCTGATTGTCACTTTTTCCCTCTGCCTTGTGCTGCTGCCACATTCCAGATGGGAATCACCCAGCCCTGCTCCGGATGGGCCATGTGCCCAGGGAGCTGCAGAGGCACTGATAGATAACAATAATAAAAAATACCTATACCTACCCTTGCCTTTGCTTAAATCAGGTCACGTCTGGAAGACAAAAAGCCGGCTCGGGAGCGAGGGCTGGGACGATACAAAGGGCAGTGTTGTCTGGAGCGCTGGCCCGGAGTCAGCGCGGCGCTGTCCGGGCTGTTTGCACAGCAGCCGCTCCGAAATCAGATTTCACTGCAGCAGCTTCATCGGGTTTCTGCAGACCTGGGCTCGCGTCTATTTCTCGCTGCAAGGTTATTAAAAACACTTGAACCTGAAACAGACTCGTTGTGTCCACACGTTTGCTGTTTATTATTATAAACAAGGGTGTCAGGGCCATTAAAAATAAATCAAAATGGGTAAAAACCCAGCAAGAAATACAAGGAAATGGAATGATTGAAAACACCCATCTCATCATCCAGGGCTGACAATTCCCACTCACAGGAATGCCTCTGTGCTAGAGAGAGGGGAAAATAACTTCTCATTTTTCTTTTCGGAAAACTGCATCCCTTTCTCAGCTGGGGATGCCAAGCTGTGGGGATGGAGAGGAGCAGATCCAACACCCAGGCCAGGGTTTGACGGCTCCTGGACCCCGCTGGGATCCGTGCTGGCACGTATCCACTCCCACCAAGGGATGAGAGCTCGTGGTGTGACTGAGCTGTGGGAGCTGCAAACCCGGACAGGGCCCAGCCAGGAGAGGCCCCTCCATCACACCTCTCCCTTCAGAGCATCCTGGCCACCTGGCGCTGCTAAAAATCACTGAAACGCCACCAGGGAAGCTGCACCCTGCTCTCGTTCACACCAGCACACATCCAGCACACAGGTGTCACTGCACACGACTGCCCTTGTGGAATTGCAATTGTTCCCCGGGTCCGAGCTCCGGGCTCTGCCGTGGGGGGTCCCAGCCAGGGCCAGCCCCAGGCCTCGCTGGCGTGGGACAGCTGAGCCAGGCACATGTCAGCACGGCTGCTGGCCCAGCCGATCCCATAATCTCATTAAAAACACCACTGGGAGATTTCCCACTCCAACCCTGGGCAGTTCCACAGCCGGGGCTGGGGGAACCAAGGCACTAAAATCCGATGACAATGATGGAAAGTGTCAGAAGAGTCTTGTCTTGTGGCAGTGGGAGAACACGGGGGTCGTTTCTTGTCACTCTTGTTTGATCACCAAAGCTCATGGGTGGCATTAGGAATATTTTAGAAGAACCACACATCAAAAACCAACTCTTTTTTTTAAGGCATGTAGTAATTCAAAACATGACTCTGCATGGAGGAGTCAATGAAATCCTCTCCTTCTGTAGGCCTGCACAGAGAAAAACCAAGCTTAAAACGAGTGGACAGCGCCCCTGCACAAGAAGAGACATTGAAAGGGTTCTTGTTGTACTTTTGGGGCAAGGGATGGGGAAGGGACTCAGGACCCCGGCCTGTGTTCGGCTGGGAAGCATGACGACATCCAGGGAAGGAAGGGAACGCTCTCAGCCTTCTGGCCTAAATTATCTGCTAACACAAATAATCAAATTCCAGGGACCACACTGCTCTGGCGCCGCTCAAGGCAGGGGGAGGCCCGGCCCAGCTCGGAGCGAGCAGGTGGCAGCTGAGCCTGACCCGCTGGGGACGCGCGAGCGCCAGGGACAAGCTCTGCTCTCCCAGGAGCAGCATCGCTCCCGGGATCGTGGGAAGTTTTTAATGGCTCGCTCCAGGCGAGGCCTCTAAAATGTTTATATTAATACGTGGAGAGCCACTCATTTGGTCTCAGCTGGAAACCAGTCCAAGCAGCTGAGAAACATCTGGCTGCTAACCTTGGACAGCTTCTAATCTGGTAGCCCAGGGATTTAAGAGGTCTCTTCAGAGGGACAGAAGTTTGGCAGATCCTTGCTGAGAACTCTGTCCTGCTGAGGCTGTTCCTCACTCCTGCTCCGTGCTCTGGGCTGACACGGACAGAGCCACCTCCAGCAGCCAGGGACTGCACAGAGCTGCAGCCGGGCACCAGCACGGCCTGCCAGAGCGCTGCTGGAGCTGTGGGGCTGGGTGAGACCCCTGTCCCCAGGGGACACACAGCCGCTGCTGCCAGCTCACCAAAGCAGGCGTTTCTCCACCTCTCGTGCACAGGACTGGGGCAGCCCTTCAGCCCCCGCTCAGCTTGTCCTCCCTCTGCCTCACTTAGAGCAAATCAGTCCCAGAAAGTCTGCAGCACCAGGCAAACAAAAATCCTTTTCTCTACAGATCTGCAGAGCACGGTCGAGGCAATGAGGAACACGTGGCTTCACAGCAGAGCCAGTAGGAGGGGAAATGGCCCCCTTGTTTCTGATGAAGATGGCTCAAAAGTTTGCATCACTTTTCTTCTCAAAACTCCTGCTTGGTTGGTTTTTTCCTCCCAGAGAATCTTCAGCTTTGGCTGTCCTGAAGCATCCTTTGGCAAGTGGAAAGAAAGACAACATAAAAGAATAGATGCTGAGCAATAGAGAGGGGGAAGAGCCTTTTAGACCATTTGACATTTACTCTCTCCTCTATCACCCATCAAGGTTCTGCAGGGCGTTCTAGACATGTCAGGGCAAAGCCACCATCAACCTGGCTCAAGAGGCAGAAAAATAGGACAGGACCCACATTTCTGAAAACCCTTTGTAGGCTTTATTTAAAGGGAGATAAGGATGAAAAAAGGTGACAAGATGCTTGACAGATATAAAATGATGAGCATTCAGCTTATCTCCCTATCCTCATCTTCTGCTCTTTACATTTTTGTGACAACAAACGTGGGAGACATCAGGGAACGTGTAAAGGCACAAGCACCAGGGATGCAGCACCAAGAAGGGAGGACAAGGAAGAAGATGCTCAACAAGGGCTAGGAAAGCCTCTTTCCGAGCAGAGGCTGAGCACCTGGCTCTGGTCCAGCAAAGCACTTAAGCATGTGCCTGAATTAAATTTGCCTTTACTGGGGCTCTTCGCAGGCTTCAGCACATTCTCCAGCAATCTGCCACAGCCAGGCCAGGGGAAACGGGGAGCTATTAAGGGACCTGAACCTCAGTCAGCAGCCAGGTTAGTGAGCGCTGGGAGAGCACGTTAGCCAAGATTAATGCAACAGGGCAATTCCACTGACAGGAAACCCCTCAGCCGCCAGAAAAACCTTCTTAAACAGAAAAGAATAAGTGAAAAAGTTTAGATGTTAAGATGATCAGTATCAATTTCTCTTCAGCTTCTTTCAGCTCAAGGTAGGTAGAGCTTGATGCAGACATATTCACAGGTACCTGCAGGACGGGAGCTCCCCTGCTGCAGGCATGTCAGTGCCAGCTGGAACAAACACACTGAACCCACCGTGCTGCTCCTTGGCGTAGCAAACGCTGCCCTGCAGGAAGAGCCCAGCTCAGGGGCTGAATGGCCAATTGCCACCAAGAGCAAGGTGAGCCGCCCTCAGCTCCCACGGCCCTGGCACTGCTCTGCAGAGCACCTGGCAAGGGATCAGCAGCACATCCCCTGCACGGCCCGCGGGGTTTGGGGCCATGGCTCGGGGCTGCTCCCCTGCTCACACCCACCCGCAGCCCCACAGGGCTCAGGGCTCTGCCAGGGAGCCCTGAGCTGCCCTTGGTCAGGGTCTGCCAGGGCTGAGGGGCACGGCTGCTCCTCCTGCTCCGTGTCCTTGTCCCTCCTGCTCCATGTCCTTGTCCCTCCTGCTGCGTGCCCTTGTCCCTCCTGCCCGGTGTCCTTGTCCCTCCTGTCTGGTGTCCTTGTCCCTCCTGCTCCATGTCCTTGTCCCTCCTGCCTGGTGTCCTTGTCCCTCCTGCTCTGTGTCCTTGTCCCTCCTGCCCGGTGTCCTTGTCCCTCCTGCCCGGTGTCCTTGTCCCACGCTGGGATGAGCCACAGACACCACCCGTGTCTCACAGAGTGGCTGAAGACACAGCCTGGCTTCAGAGTTGCTACTGTAATGATGGTGGGAGAAACTGAAATTTCAAGTAGGAAGCACTGCAGGAGAGCAGAAAGGGCACACTGAGGCACACACTCCCTGCGTGCACACAGAGCTCAGTTCCAGCACACCAGAAGCCAACAGCCATTAGTCTTTATTGACCACGCAGGTCCCACTGCGCTGCTGGTGTCCCCCCAGCAAGTGAACGCCTGTCCAGGGGGACACTGGCGGCACTGAGGCGTCTCGAATGGAAGCCGGCCCCGGATAAGAACGAGAGGCGGCTCCCAGCGCGGAACCCGAGCGGCGCGTCCGGCCTTGGGCAGCCTTCGGGCTCCCTCTGCCGTCCCGCTGCGCGCCCGAGGGCTGCGGGGCTCTGCGGGCACGGGGCAGGACAGCGGGCACTGGGCAGGACAGGGACCCTCTGCGGGCACGGGGCAGAACAGGGACCCTCTGTGAGCACAGGGCAGGACCGGGACCCCCTGAGAGCACAGGGCAGGACAGGGACCCTCTGAGGGCACAGGGCAGGACCGGGACCCTCTGCACAGCGGGCACAGGGCAGGACAGGGACCCTCTGCGGGCACGGGGCAGGACAGGGACCCTCTGTGAGCACAGGGCAGGACAGGGACCCTCTGAGGGCACAGGGCAGGACCGGGACCCTCTGCACAGCAGGCACAGGACAGGACAGGGACCCTCTAAGGGCACAGGACAGGACAGGGACCCTCTGCACAGCGGGCACAGGACAGGGACCCTCTGTGAGCACAGGGCAGGACAGCGGGCACAGGGCAGGACAGGGACCCTGTGAGGGCACAGGGCAGGACAGGGACCCTCTAAGGGCACAGGGCAGGACAGGGACCCTCTGCTGGCACAGAGCAGGACAGGGACACTCTGTGGACACAGGGCAGTGGGTCTGGCTCAGAGCAGCCTCCTGCGAGCACTGCTCAGTCACCTCCAGCAGCACCTGCTCCAAGCACATGTGTTTCATGGCCAATCCCCTTGTTCTATTCATTATCCCTTCGCAGCTTTCTCTGCAGGGAGTGGTTCAGGACACAGACCGAGGGCTGGCAGGGATCACCTGAGCACCCTGCTGGGCGCTGCCAGAGTCTGGATCAGCACAGGTATGACACGGCTTTGTTTGCACACCTCATTTCTGAAGCAGCAATGAGCACCAGCCTGGGGGTGAATAGTCCCTTCCCCTCACAGGTGCCACACGCTGACAGAGCCACCATGCAGCTCCAATGGCAGCTGACTCCCAAGCAGTTATCATTCCACACTGTCCTTACTTGGTTGTGGGAACAGCAACGGAGCTCTGGGGTGTCCAGAGTGCAGCTCCTGGGGGGAGAACAGTCACAGTGAACTCTTTTCTTCAAAGCAGCATCCAGCTTTGTCTGAGGCTGTGAACACGTGGCTCCTGCCAGCACAGCTCCCAGCTCCCAGGCAGGGTGGCATGCTCTCACCTGTACAGCTCTCACCTGTACAGCTTGCAAAGCAAACCAGACGATTTCACAGCTTTAAAATCATTACTTGAAGTGAGAAGCTTCAGGGAGGTCCCAAACATGCACCAACCACAACCTCCCAAGGAGGGCATGGGCACTCTGAAAGAGAGACAATCAAGCAGCCCGGTGTAATTATAACGCTGTTCCAACGCCCATTTTCCACCGCTGGCACTAAGCTAGTTCAACAAACACACAGTGTTAGTCCCATTGTCTTCTCAGGCACCTCGGGGCTGCCCCAGGAGCCAGCAGCACTCCTTCCAGCAGCGTTTCACAAAGCCTCACACGGTCACTCCCCGTTCCATCCCTGCTTTCAGCCCACCACTGCAGCGAATGCACCAGGACCTTCCAGCAACCCGGAGTCACTTCACACTGGGAAAAGGCCAGCATTCCACAGCCTTGTTGGCACCAGACCGGGAGGAAAGCTCAGCTTGTGCGGGGCACGTTGCAGGCAGATACTCTTCGCTATCTGAGGAGAACACTGACAATCTCAGGTTGTGAAATGCTCCTTGACCTTGGCAGACAGCGTACCGTGCAGCTGCAGAGGGACTCCACTTCCTCGGGACTCCAGCACAGCCCCTGGGCCTCACCTGGTGCCACCTGCCACCAAGGCTGGGGCAGCCTGAGGCTGAAACCAAACTACAGATGCTCCTTGGCACAGCAGCAGCAGCTGGATAGAGACAATTGCCTTTCACCACCAGCTTACAGTCTTGTAAACGTGATCTGTAGGAAGATACTTCCGACAAATCAAGAATTCCATAAGGGATCAAAATTCTAAACATAAATACAATTAAAGCCTTCTAATATTAATGCACACTTTTTATTATATTAAAATCAGGCAATGGTCTGATACAATAAAAAGGCTGCTTATGGAATACTGTTATGTTAAACTTTCAGTACAGAGGATGTTAAATCCTTACAACTAATATTTTCCTCAGAAGTTAATGGAAACATCAATTGTTCATTGACTTGACAGCTGCTGCTTTAAAATGTGTTTATTTTTACTCTTTTCTTTTTTTCCTTATTTTTTCTTTTATTTTTTTTTTTACACAAACACTGACTTTTTCGTAAAACTGAGGACACACTAGGTTGGTTTCCTGTAAGCTTGCATCCACATTGCAGCAGTTAGTGGTCCGGAAGAGTAAACCAGAAAAGGCAGTGATTTGCCAGGATGCAAAGCCAATCAAGGTCCTTAATCTGCTGTGCCACCGCTTCCCCAAAATCTTCACTGGAGAGATTTCTAAGGCTTACAAAACCCTAATAAAATCTGCCGCCCAGATTTGATTTGTCTGTGGTTGTTACATCTTTAGAAGGGGCAAACGCGAGTGCAACATTTTGTTAATTAACATTCTCGGGTCAATCCAAAGCACCAAAACACAGTGATTTGAGGGTACCTGGAGTGTGCTCAGAATCTCTGCGCGCAGAGCCTCCCCCACTGAAGTTTGGCAGCAGAAGGTTTGGGCAATCCTGGTAAATTACTGCTCTTTTCCCCACGTCAAAGCCTATCTAAGAGCACGGCCGTGGCCAGCTTGGCGGTGTGGCAGCAGTGCTGGAGGGAAGGGAAAACCCACGCTTGCCAGCAGAACAGATACTCTTGTTTCCCAGGCTGGTGAAGACTAAATTTGTTGCAAAACCAAAATGATAAGCAGGAGGGAACAGGTCGAGTTATTGCCCCCGACGCTCACCCCCTGGGCCAGGGGTGAGAAGAGTCACCGAGAGGGGCAAAAAGAAAGCAGCACCCCCACTAAAAAGAGGGGAAGAGGGAAGAGATAAAAAGAACCCTGAATCCCTCACCCAAAGCTCACGACACTGGTGAGGGAGACCAGGAAGAGAAATACAATCTATGCCTTGGCCAAAGGAAAGAAGGAAAGCTTGCCCCAGATTATCAGGGCGTTTAAAAAACAATAAAAACCCAAAAACGACCACAGTCACATTCAGCCTTTACTAGAGCGAGCACAAAGGGAGGGATGACTGAGGTTAGCACACATCCCCAGTAGTAGTCCATACAGCCCAGTGTAGCACTGGAAGCAGAAACCTTTGTGTCTACTCTAATAAATAGCCCTGAGCTTCGACTCTATTGCAAAAGACAGAGAAAGAAAAAATAACCCAGGCCAGACACACAGCAAGGTGATTGTGGGATGGATCCTTTCACAGTTAAGTTGGATGTGCCACACTGGTCTTGACAGTAATAAATTTAAATAGACTTTTCCTGATACCAGAAGTTCAGCTATGTGGACAGTGGTTACACGACAGGATTATTTGTTATAGCACAACTTATATTTCAAATGAAAAAAAAAAAAATTAGTATCATTTACAGTATCTCAAGAAAAACTTCCTTTGAATGGGAACTTCCTTTCCAGTATTTTGAGGTCTACAAGATGCATCTAGAAAATTTACTACTGTGGAAAATGAAGACAGCTTAAATTGAATAAGGGGGGGCATGTTGGTTTTTTTTTAATTAATTGCTGTAACATTGTCCTTCAGGTGGCTGAGGAAGTTTCATATTTTCTTTAGACATCATTAGACGCCGAAGCTCTTGCAGAACAACTTTGATACTATAAGAATTCTGCCATTTTGCTAGGACTGATATGGCTCTGGGGTCCACCTAAAACAGACAAAAAGACCATTCCTGTCAGAACTGGTGCACTGGTTACACTTAACTCCCCCCACCCCCAACTAAAGATCCCACGTGAAATCCGAGTGGGAGAAATCAAAAGCAAGTGTTTTCCCAAAAGCATAATAAATCTCCACTTGTGCACTCCCCTTCTACCCCCTTTCCTTCTCCAACAAAGGGCACCACAAGCCACGAGGAGCTAAGCAAGCCACAAGCATAAACAAAGCATGGGAGCTGCACAAAAAAAACAACATTAAATGAATAAAAGCAAAAAACTTACCACTCCATTAGAACTATTTACTCCATTCATATTAATTTTTGTTACAAATCTTACAAATGGAGGTGCTTCTGGATACTTAGGCCCACATTCTATTTTAAGGCTGTATATTCTGTTTTCATAAATTGTCTGAGGGGAAAAGAAAGGGGGAAACGATTACATCAGGCAGTTCAACAAGCATTGGTCCAAGCAGTGCCTACGTCAGGAACACGGGAACTACCAAAGGTGGGCAGCCACGGGGATGCCAGCTGCCTCCCTGTTTGAGCTCATTTTACAATACTCTGGGTACCAACGTTCCTCCAGGGTAACAATTCTGCTGGTGCTGGAGCAGGGACAGGCCTGAGCTGCACGCAGGGCTCTGAGCAGCACCCACCCCATGGGGAGCTGGCACTGCAGCCCTGGCTGTGAAACCAGTGCAGAGCACGGGCTCTGAGCAGCACCCACCCCACGGGGAGCTGGCACTGCAGCCCTGGCTGTGAAACCAGTGCAGAGCACGGGCTCTGAGCAGCACCCACCCCATGGGGGAGCTGGCACTGCAGCCCTGGCTGTGAAACCAGTGCAGAGCACGGGCTCTGTGCAGCACCCACCCCATGGGGAGCTGGCACTGCAGCCCAGGCTGTGAAACCAGTGCAGAGCACGGGCTCTGTGCAGCACCCACCCCACAGGGGAGCTGGCACTGCAGCCCTGGCTGTGCCCAGCCAGTGCAGAGCACGGGCTCTGTGCAGCACCCACCCACAGGGGAGCTGGCACTGCAGCCCTGGCTGTGAAACCAGTGCAGAGCACGGGCTCTGAGCAGCACCCACCCCACACGGGAGCTGGCACTGCAGCCCTGGCTGTGCCCAGCCAGTGCAGAGCACGGGCTCTGTGCAGCACCCACCCCACAGGGGAGCTGGCACTGCAGCCCTGGCTGTGCCCAGCAGAGCACGGGCTCTGAGCAGCACCCACCCCATGGGGAGCTGGCACTGCAGCCCTGGCTGTGCCCAGCCAGTGCAGAGCACGGGCTCTGAGCAGCACCCACCCCATGGGGAGCAGGCACTGCAGCCCTGGCTGTGAAACCAGTGCAGAGCACGGGCTCTGTGCAGCACCCACCCCATGGGGAGCTGGCACTGCAGCCCAGGCTGTGAAACCAGTGCAGAGCACGGGCTCTGTGCAGCACCCACCCACAGGGGAGCTGGCACTGCAGCCCTGGCTGTGAAACCAGTGCAGAGCACGGGCTCTGAGCAGCACCCACCCCACACGGGAGCTGGCACTGCAGCCCTGGCTGTGCCCAGCAGAGCACGGGCTCTGAGCAGCACCCACCCCACAGGGGAGCTGGCACTGCAGCCCTGGCTGTGCCCAGCCAGTGCAGAGCACGGGCTCTGAGCAGCACCCACCCCATGGGGAGCAGGCACTGCAGCCCTGGCTGTGCCCAGCAGAGCACGGGCTCTGAGCAGCACCCACCCCACAGGGGAGCTGGCACTGCAGCCCTGGCTGTGCCCAGCAGAGCACGGGCTCTGTGCAGCACCCACCCCATGGGGAGCTGGCACTGCAGCCCGGGCTGTGCCCAGCCAGTGCAGAGCACGGGCTCTGAGCAGCACCCACCCACAGGGGAGCTGGCACTGCAGCCCTGGCTGTGCCCAGCCAGTGCAGAGCACGGGCTCTGTGCAGCACCCACCCACAGGGGAGCTGGCACTGCAGCCCTGGCTGTGCTCAGCAGAGCACGGGCAGGTCACGGTGACGCTGGCAGTGTCGCTGCTCTTGGACAGTGCCAGCAAGGTGACTCCTGGCTGTGGGACATCACCTGCAGCCTGGGAACGCCTCACCCCTGCAGGACAGCTCGGGGCAGCAGTGCACAGGGACTGCAGCTCTGCACAGCTGCTCCTTTTTCCCACTGCAATCCAGCACAGCATCCTCCCGCCGGCTACTGCTTCCCACCCAGAAGGAAACAGGACTCAGCTTTTGTCCCCAGCCAGATTTCCACATCCTGCTGAGAACCAGAAGGGTAATAACTGAACCTGAGCAGTGTCAAAAGGAGCACAGCAAACAAGCGTGGCTGCAAGTCCCCAGGACCTCTCCCAATACAATCTGCTGCCTTCAAGCAAGAAGCTCAAAACAAGTCACAACATATCTGGCAAGAAGATCTATACTCCTAAGTGTGTCAGAACAACAGGAGAGGCAGAGCTGACTCCTCTGCTGTGATGGTCCTGTAGCCTTGGTTTGCAGCACGACAAGATCTGCAAACTTCCATCACTGCTGGCAAGGCTGCACGCTCCTGTTTGCACATTTCAATTCCTATTTAATTTTCTAAATTACATTTCAAGGTTGTTTAAATTTTCCATAAACCCTAGGCACACAGTGAGCTTTCTTCACAGCCTTAATGCAGGCTCATTAGCACTCTCCTAATGTTCTAAAATCAAATGCTGTTCTGGAAAACAATTTGGGTACATCATAAACAAATGAAATGCTCGTGACTGGGGAGAGATTAGCAAAGGCAGACAACGAGTAAACAACACTTCTGGGTGAGGCAGAAAACACTGCATGTATAATGCCTTCATAATACACGTACAACCTCTCTGTGTGTCAGAAGAGGCAACTGACAGAATGGGAACACAGAGCAGGAACACGACTAAAGGCCTGCAAAGATTTTCACATAATGACCCCTGGAATTACTGAGAAATGATACTGAGGCCAGCTGTAGAAGACATCTGCTGTTGCAGGAAGGAGAACTGGCTACCTGCACTCCATCAAAGGACACTAAGGAAACAGAACAGTGAAACTGGAGACAACAGACAAGTTCTGGTTTTAGAACACAGGCACACATTCAACACACAATGAAGTCCTCAAGTTCACTGCTAGAGTGCAAACCCACAGTTTAGTGGGGCTCAGGGGGAAAGAGAACACAACAACACTCCCACAAAGACCAGCTGCATTATTAGATGCTGCTTTGGGAGAGGACATTCAGAGAAGAGACTGAAATCACTAAAATGTGAGTTTCCTCAGTCAGCTGAAACTCTACAAGAGCTCGTCAGTACTGCTGCAATAAACAGCACCCCATCAACTGCACAGGAGCAGCAGAGAAACCTGCAGAGAGCATCCCCTGGCACTGCACAGCTCCCTTTGTGAGCTCACTGCTGGAGGGGCTCTCAACCTAGCTGGATTCAAGGGTACAGCACCTTAGAATTCTGGGGTCTCCAAAGTTATGTCTTACTGAATCTGCAAATATAAAGCACACAAGTAACAGAACTAACCAGAGAAAGGCACCAAAATGGTTCAAATTACAAGCAAAAAGCCATACAGACACATGAAACCTGTTATTATAAAGAACTTCAACATAAATCAGTTCCTAAAGTGTTTTTTTGCTCATTTGCCTTTTGTTTATTTTTGACTTCAGTGGTGAGGTTAGGAGAAGGGGAAGAAATGTAACAGTACTATTTTAGAATTTAAGTGAATACTTACTCTTGGAGGCCCAATAATCATTCCTGTCCATCTCGTAAGTGTCATATCTTCATCATCTTCAAGGCCCCAGCTAACTGTTCCATCCCCTACTCCCTTCTGACCTTCTTCAAGTTCTTCCAAAAGACGAAAATTACGAGGAACTTTTACTCCTGAAACGATCAGAAAAATATTTTCAGTTGAGAAATCTTGTAAAGAAAAAAAGCTAGAGTAATTCCCCTGATACTTTTGGTCATTTAACAGATCACATTTTGGGCAAAACCATTAAAATACTACTTTTTGAATGACAATATTTCAACGTTATCAAAAAGCTATTCCCATTTTTAACTTGGATTTTACAAGCAAAATCAAGGTATCCCCAAATAAACATTCCAGAAGGCTGACAGGCCACATGTTCCAGCAGGCACTAAAATGAAAGGAAATCTCTGTTCCCACAAAAGTAGACCCAATATTATAGAGCTCTAATTAGCACTTGTCTATATGATTTATAGTATAAAAATTTAGAAGTTTCTATAAAATGACACCATGAGAGGCTTGACAGCAGTTGACTCAGAGCTTTAAAAATACCTTTCAAAGCAAATAAAACTCTTTCATAACATTAGCAGGTTAATCTGAAGTTAATTGAAGTGGGCTTTGTCAGCAGCAATAGCATCCTTTGTACTCGTGACCTCCACCACCAAGGAATTTCAGCACTCGGTAAGCGCCGGCACATTGCTCCTCAGACAGCGATCCCGGGAGATTTCCTTCTGCCCAGTGCACTAAACAACGGCACAGAGAGCTCCTGTGACACGGCCACGGTCACACCACGCCCCTGCTGAAGGACCCTGCACTCGGGCCACAGTGGGTTTCACTGCTCCTCAAGGTACCTGCAGCCCAGGCACCGACCCCAGAGCAGAGCTGCCCTCGAGCCACTCCCCAGCCTGGGGTCTGTGTGCCAGCTTTGGCTGCTGGGGGGCCACAGGGCTGGCTCCTGACAGAAGCTGCTGGAAGCTCCCCCCGTGTGTTGGAGCCAATCCTGGGCGGCTCCAGCATGGATCCACTGCTGGCCAAGGCCCAGCACATCAGCACTGCTGGGATAAAGTGTTTGGGAAGGGACAAAGGTACTGCACAGGGCAGCTGGAGAGGGGTGAGACTGTGCCAGAGCAACAGCTGTGCAGGCACCAGGGTCAGTGAAGGACGGGCAGAGACCCCCCTGGGGAAGCCTTGAGGAAGCAGAGATCCACCTGCAGCCCATGGAGCACTCCCTGGCCGTGGGCAAAATACAGAGGACCTGGTAGTTTAAACTCCCCTTTAAATACATTAATGACCTAAGGAAACTTAATGGCAGAGATGGTTTTACTGCAGAATCAGAGGTGTCCAAATTTCATTCACTGCAAAGCATGCACCAAAGAAACCAAACCAGCAAACGACTACAGAAAGTGGATACACATCTGACGTGGTCATCATGACTACAGAAAGTGGATACACATCTGACGTGTCATATCCAGGAACACCCTGGGCAGCCGGGCGCAGTCACAGCTGCAGCAGCAGCAGCACAGGAGCTCGTCCAGCAGAGCAGTGCCAGCAGACCCCAGACCTGCTCTGGCAGAACCACACCTCCCATGCGGGGCTGCTGAGCACAGCTCCCTGCCACATCCCCTCCCAGGCAGACCCTGCCGTTTCCACGGCTGCTGAGCAACACAGCCCTTTGGCTGTGAAAGGAAATGAGTCAGCTGGGGCTAGTAAAGCCATTGCCACGGACTGCCCAAGCCCCAGAGCTCGGCTGGCAACAGGACCTCCTGGGCACCACTGCCACGTGCCCCGCGTGACAAACTGCAGCGTTTCCTCTCCCAGGGAATCTTTAAGTTGTGAAGTGTGTATCCTGTGTGCCCCAGACGCACGAGGGCCCAAGTCTGCCAGTCACACATGAGGCACGACAGAAGAGCCCCCTGTTTGCAATTCTACCCCAACCAATCCCTGGGGCAGTCTGGGGAGGCAGAGCAGCCCAGCTCCAACACCTGGGATAAGAGAGCTGGGGACACGAGACACAGAGCCCGAGTGAAGGACAAGGTGCAACCCTTGCTCGCACACACCTCACCGGTTTTCCTTTTTTGCTGCAGTGGATGCACGGGAGAGCTGCTGATGTGAATGACTCACAACTCAACTGCTGTCTGGGCTCCAGCCCTGCTGCTGCCCTGGGGAAAAAGGGCCAGGGAAGAAGGGCAAACTGCAGCTCCTTCTGGAGGGGGCCCAGCAGCTCTTCCCCAGGGGAAGGGGATGCCACAGAGGAAACCCTGGGGCTCTTACCAGAATCCCAGCCCGAGCAGCCAGCAGCTGGAGCCAGGGGAAGACCCACCTGGAAGGAGTCGCATGAATGCCAAAAAATGCTCTCACTTCCACTCCACAACATCACAATACTTAACAAGCATCATCTCAGCTCCTTAAGAACATCACTTCACAGTTATCAGTGGCGCAAGGACAATTTACAGCTATTCACTGAATCCAAGCTAAATAACCCAGGAGGAATCAGCTTTAGGGCAGACACAGGCCACACAGCAAAGAAGAAAACAAAAAATATTGCCTGTCTGCCCTTCCTCTGAGCATCAACTCTGAGTGCTCCCTCTGAGCATCACACCCTGTTCACCGAGCCAAGCAGGAGTCTTTAAGTGAGCGTGTAATTAAAAATGACATCACCACGTACATATTTGAGCAGCCACAACCAAGACCAAAGGCAGCCTTAGTTCTGACATTTGCTACCAGAGCTGGGCTTGGCTTTACAACCTTACGGGAAGAGAAGGCAACTTAATTGCTGAGCTCTCCCCTGATACAGCTGCTCTGATTCAGCATGAACCCAGCATGAATCAGAGCCATAAAAGAGTCACACAGGACTTCAGTTCTTTGGCAAGTGTGAGGTCTCCAGAGAGCTGGCGAGTCACACTGTGCAGCGAGTCCTGGCACACAGAAATCCTTCCCAGCAAGGAGTGCTCGTCCCGCAGGAACTGCTCCCATGAGCTCGGCAGGGCATCATGGCAAGGGGCTGCCCAAAGGGAAGGACACAGATTTCAGTTTCATGCACTTCATGGAAAATAAGCAGGTAACTGGTAACTTCACAAGAGATTACCCTGTCACACAGCATTGCTGCTTTTCTAACATGTTCTACCCCTATGCTAAGCTCAGGGTGTAACACGAAGGACCATCACCTCAGCTACCACAGAAGGTGTCAGTTCAGCTCCCTCCCTAACACACTCTCAGGAAATTCCTTCAACAGAAAGAGAATCACACATATTAATATAAAATATTACACCCATCCAACCATAAATGCTTTATACAAATAAACTTCCCTTAAGCAAGGCAGAGTAAAGACCAGCTTCATCCTTCTGGTCAGTCTGGAAAGATGCACCAGGCCATTAAGGCAGCCCCATCTCCTGCTCGTTTGCAGGGGCCTGGAGCACTCATGGTGAGCTGCCACATCCTGCTGGGCCCCAGACCTCACAGGTACTTTATCACCTGTGATCATACACAAACACGTCACCTGCTGTGCACCAAGATTCCTGGAAAGTGCCAGGTCTGTCCTAGGCACACACAGCATCCACCAAACAGTGTCCATGCTGACACGGCAGCTGCAGAGCCAGGAGATGTCCTGTGCCCCTGAGAGCACCAGGAGTCCCTGGGTTTCCTCCTCCCACCCCCCAATAAATACCTTGCATAACCCTCTCAGTGCAGCAAGGGAGACTTCCTTGGCAGTAACCAAACCAACCTGTTTTTCCAAGAGCCTTTCATTTAACACAAGAAAGCCTAAATAAAGTGAGAGGCAATTAAAAAGTAATCAGCTTGTCTAAAGCACTTTAAGTTATGCATTTTAATTTAGCCTTCACTATAGATCAAGATGACTCTCAAATAGCAGCTTCTTTTGGAACATAAATACAGTAATATCTCACTAACTGCTTCACTTGTAACTTGCCTAACCTCACAGAAATACTCCCAGAAATTGAACTGAAACCCTATTTCAGAGCAAAAGGAGATATTCACTATCAATGACAACAGCACAGCAGTGAAAGCTGAATCGTAACTGTTCTGACTAGGTGACCTGGTCAGAACCTCACCAAAGGAAGAACAGAATTATCCTGAATGACAGTTACATGCCAGCTTGGACTCGCAAAGATCTTAAAGCACTCTCAGATTTACCTTTTCATGCAGCACTGCTAAAGATACAGATACACGACTGAATGTGTCTTGCAACAACTTTAAGAGCGATCTTATCAGGCTGAGATTTTTCTCATCTTACTCACAGACTACACTTTTCCATCTCCATTTCCTCAGCTGCGTAGCCAAAGCAATTTCACAGCCAGACACCTTGTGGAGCTGAGAGCAGCCCTGTGAAACCAGGCAGGCCATGTGCCTTTGGGGGAGAGCCTCTCCTCCAGTCCCTCTGATCAGCGGCAGCAGAACAAAACATACACCTCCCAAAAACTTCAGCGACCTGCTTCTCCCTGCTTTCTAAAGGGAGATCGAATTGCAAGCATTTCTCTTCAGGAGACTAAAGCACAGGCACAGCACACCTCAGCAAAGCACCCAGAAAACGGGGCTCCTGCGAGAGGAACTGCCTTGCACTGAAGGTTTTTCCACATCTTCACTCTAACAAGCAACTTACCAAACTGGCCTTTCTGGACAATTTAAACTCTGCTTTCTGTACTAGCTCCTGATTTACTGTAACTCAAGTGAGCTGAAATCCAACAGCTTTAAACACCTCTGTTGCTCAACATTAAAGTGCTTTCTGTTGCTTGCTTCTGTGTATTTGATCTTCAGCCTCAATTACATCCTTTCCAGTCAGTGTTTCATGTCTCTGCATGGACTGCAGATAATGAATTGGACAGCTTATCCTTGCAGCGCTGGGACAGTAAAAAATACACAAGCCATTCCTTGTCACAATGGTATATAAAGTTCCCGAAGTGATGGAATACTTAAATAAAAGGCTTTCAGCAATTGTCACAAAAGCTTTCAGGAGACAGGAACTTTGGATTTCTTGCATTGTCTTTACAGTCACAATTTCCACTCTGATCATGCAGACAGGTACCAAGATAATTTGCAGACACAAAAATAACTTCCTGTGCACTTCAACAATTTGAAGTGTTTTATGTTCTGTGCAAGCTTCAGCACTGGTTCTACCTTTCAATCATTTAGGCAGGCTCCTTGGAAAGAGGTCACTAAAACATCAGCGTGAGGCCTCCAGGTACAGGCAAGGTCACACAGCCCCAGGTACAGGCAGGGTCACACAGCCCCAGGCACAGGCACAGGCACAGGCACACCCAGGGGGATGGGGCACAATCCATCAGTAACTGCAGCTCCACTTGCAGGAGTTGAACAGCACCCTCACATCCTGAAAATCCCAACTTTCCCACCCTCACCAAATCTGTCAGTGTTACACCTGCCAGGGTCCTTACCTGGCTACATATTTAATACACTAATTAGTACTGTTCTCAGTCAGAATGCTGCTTTTCAAACACGTTATGTTATTTATATCACTGAAGATGAAAATATTCAATTCAGTGCCATCTTGTAGGAGTGTTGAACTATTTACCTTTCTATTCAATTGACTCCATGCCTCTATTACAGTACACAAAGCTCTGCAGTAATCCACTCCTCTGGCACTATTGCACGTGCTCTTACAGCCCATCATTTAAGAATGCAGAATTTATCTGGTGTTTTTCCTTCAGTTACTTTCCCCCTACCCTGGAGTCTTTCACTAACAGTCCCAGAGAGCCCTGGGTGCTGGCAGTGCTCCCTTGGAGATGAGGATGACTGCTGTCACTGCGAGGAGCCACGGAGGGGCACCTGCAGGACAGCTGCACCTGCACTGTGCACCACTGCCCCTCTGCTGGGCACTCCTGTGCAGGGGATTCTCACCAGCATCCCCTGGAGTGCACAGGGGGTTCCAGGGTTAGAAACAGACAGGTTTCACACACCACACTAACCCCAACATCTGCTCTCCTCTGTCAGGAGCATTAACCACAGGAACCGGCACTGCCACGGCCATACACCCAAGGACTGGTTCTCGTGCAGTTCTCCACCTTCCTCAGACTGGGAAAACTCAGATCTGGGCAACCCATTTTACCACGCAGCACTTGCAGGCTGTTGGTAAACACAGTGCCTCACAGCCCTGCTACAGACCCACTACACTGAACTGAGAGAAACTGGGTCAAGTGAGGTCATCAAACTTTCCCAGGGTGAAAGTTAGAGAAACACAACCCGGCAGGCCAGCACAGCTGGGTTTGATTCATTACAAAGCCTGAAAGTGCAGGACAGCCCCGTGGTGCAAGGTGTGCGGTGTAACTGCAGCCCAGGCAGTGCAGGAGCCCCCGAGGAACCCCTGCATTCCTGCTAGATCACCTCTGGCAGCTGAGCACTCCTGCAGGGCACCTCTGCCTGTGGGATGGACACACACAGCAGAGCCTCCTAGAACAGCCTGATTAAAACCACTGAAGCCAACCCTTTCCTTTATTCACAGAGGAACGGGGTGCGTGGCAAACCCACATCATCAGCAACACAGGAGTCCCCTCTCAGTGCTACAGATGGACCCCACACCCTAACACTCCTTCCAGGCTGAGGGTGGGGTGTTTCCCCTGGTAATAATTTCTACCTGCTTAATAGATACAAATATCTATCTACCTGTCTAACTGCCAGGAGCAGCCCTGTGACTTTCGCAGGTTCCAGGGACATTTGTCAGCACTTCTTTCTCTGGGTCAGTAGCTGCTTTTGAAGACACATGAGCATTTTTCCCCTTCAGTATGTGTTTAGGCTCCATAGCTAAACGACCACAAACTCAAGGTATCACATCCCTTCCAGTGTTTAGCAGACCAATACGAACACATTAACAACCCAGAAACGAAGTTTAGCAAACTGTGCTTCCAGGTGAGTGAAGGCAGCACTGAGGCACGTTCCCAAGGGGCTCAGCAGTGCACAGAGGTGTCACCTGCAGCCCTGTCACCTGTGCCAGGCCACGTTCTGCTCAAGGGCAGCAGGGACCCACAGAGCCTGCACTGCAGTGCCACTGCCAGCTCCTAGGCTGCCCTTGCCAGCAGCACGGGAGGCTCTCCGGGAGGCTCTCTGTCCTTCCCCAGCACTGCAGAGTGCCCTGAGGGCAGCCCGTGAGCTCCAGCTGCAGCTGCCACCCCGGAGCAGCCCAGGCTGAGATGTGGCTTTGCTCCTGCAGCACGGCTCTGCAAGCCACCCCGAGCAGCTGCGAGCCCACGCTGCGGCCCTGCTGCCAGCACCGGGGACACGGGACAGCTGCCACCAACCCCGGGGACAACGCAGCAGGCACAAGGTGGCCAGCGGGAGCCGGGTAACCACGGCCTGAGCCAAAGGCCTGCCACTGCAGCCCAGCCCCTGCCCACAGGGCCCTCCACGAGCACCGAACTATTCTCTCACAGCTGCCCTGGCTTGGAAAGGAAAGTGTTTGCCTTCCAGCCAAACACGAAACACAGAGTCAGGAGAGCGCAGAGCAGGCAGGAGAACGTGACCGAGCGGGGAAGGAGGGTCCCTTCCTCCAAGCCACAGCTCCCGCGTGGAGCTCAACACCTCGCACCTTCAGACACACACCTGTAAGACAATTCCCAGGACAGCAACCACTGCACTTAATCAAGGTTTTATTAATTGGTTAATATGAATTATGCGCATTGTGATGGTTATCTGTAAATCTGAGTGGCCATTGACAGAGAATTCTCTGTACAAAAAGAACTCTGGAATACTTGCATTATATCCCCACCAGCCACGTCCTGGTGAGCACAGCCCAACTTTGGAGGGTGCAGTTTGGAAACAAGCACGACAGGGGCACATGTGAAACCCTCCATGGACTGGGAAAACAGGAAAATGAAACTGCCCCAACAGAAGTGACTCTGATGTACTCGATCTGCTGAAGTTCATTAGAGGATGTCAACCGCAAACCTCACTCCAAATCCGGGTGCAGTATTTTTGTTCAACATGTAATGATAAGCACAAAGGGAGAGTGTGTGTAACTACTTGAAGCTGGCGTGGAGCAGGTTTGAAGGGAACAGAATATCCACTGCCTTCTGGGAGCGCACAGGCGCTGGCACGGGAGCCGCACATTCCCGCGGAACAGAGAGAGGGAATGGCAAAAAGGCTCCCAGAGCGCCCGACTCCGCTCACGGAACTCCGGCCACAGCCCGGGGACCACCGAGAGGAGAGCGCCGGGCTCAGCCCGGGCCCCACGGAAGCGGCCGGGAGAGGGGCACGGCAGGAGAGGAGCGCGACGGGCGGCCCGGGCTCCGGGGCCCGGCCCCGCCGCGGGCCAAGGGCTGCGGCCCGCCCGGCGCCCGGCCCGGTTCCGGCGCGCCGGGACGCGAGTCCCGCAGGGGCAGACTGGCCTCGGGGGCCGCTCCCACCGCGAGCCCTCGGCGGCCCCCGCGGAGGCCGGACGGGCCCGCCGGGACCCGCGGACGGCAGCGGGGCCGGCTCCGGCTCCGCCCCCGCCCCACCGGGCCCCGCTCGGGCCGCACCGCCGCCCCCTCCCCCCGGCCGCGGCCACCCCTCCGCCGGGCGCCTCCCGCCCCGCCGTCCCCGGGCGCGGCCCCGCGGGCGGCCCGGGGCGAGGCGGCCCCGGCGCGGCCCCGCCGCCCGCCCGGCCCGGCCCGGCCCGGCCCCGCTCACCCGCGCCCGTGGTCGCCGCCATCTTGCGCCGCCGCCGCCGGCCCCGCCCCCGCCTGACGTCACCGCAACGCGGGAACCGCGGGCGCGGGCGGGCGCGCCAAGGGGAGCGGGCGGCGGGGCGGGGCCGCGCGCGGCTCTGTGGTACACGCGTGGCGCTCCCGCGGCTCCGCGGCGCGGGCGGGCGGTGTCGCCGCTCGGCGCGGCCCCGGGGCTCCGGGACACCGGCGCCGTGGCGGGCGTGTGACACCCCTAACGCTGCGGCCCAGCTTCCGCCAGCCCGCTCCCTTCCGGCACAATACGAAAAAGAGTTAAAAGAAATAGGAAGGAAATGAGTTCCGCTTCGTTTTGCAACACACGCTCAAAAATCCGAGCCCCAAAGCAGCGGCGCAAAGAGCCGGAACGATCACAGAGCCAAGCGCTCTGCAGCTCCGAGCCGCCCGGCAGGGAGCCCTCCCGCCCACGCTGAGCCGGGGGCCGCGGCGGCAGGCAGCGATCGCTCCTGGAAGCTGCTGTGGAACAGCAATGCTGCCCTTACTGCTTTTATTTGCCCAGCCACAGCTCACTGCAGCCACGGCTGGCACGGCTGAGGGCAGCGGGAAGAGGCGGCACAAACGGCAGGGAAAGAAAGGCAGCGGAAGGAAAGAGGAGCAGCTGCATGCCCGGGAGGGCAGCACAGCCCGGGAGCCCAGCGCCCCGGCAGCATGGGGCTGCCTGGGGACACGGCGGGGACTCGTTCCACACCCGCCGAGCAGCACTGCCCTCCGGCTGTCACACTGCTAGCTCCCGACAGGCACCGCACCTGAGCCAGAACCTCCCGGGGGATTGTGAGGCACTCTGCAGCAATTCTCCTCCGTTTACCACAGCACAACAGCTCCTGAGCAGCCGTGTCCCCAGCCAGCTCCGGCTGCTGCAGTGCAGAGCACCCCTGCTCCTGGGACGGGTGCAGGGAACCCCTCCTGCTCCTGGGATGTACAACGGGAATCTCTCCTGCTCCTGGGACGGGTGCAGGGAACCCCTCCTGCTCCTGGGATGTACAACGGGAATCTCTCCTGCTCCTGGGACGGGTGCAGGGAACCCCTCCTGCTCCTGGCATGGGTGCAGGGAACCCCTCCTGCTCCTGGGATATACAAAGGAAACCTCTCCTGCTCCTGGGATGTACAAAGGGAATCTCTCCTGCTCCTGGGATGCATGTGAGGGATCACAGCTGCTCCTCCAAGGCCCTCCTGACCACAAGATCCACTCATAGAGGGCAACTGCAGCCCTGGCAAAAGCTGGAGGCCTGAGAGTCCTTCTGAGGGTCCGGAGAGCAGGGGCCTGACCAGAGTTCTTCGTGGGGGTGGGACTGAAATCAGAGCTTTTAAAAGCATTTAAAAAGCACTGAACTGAAGTACAGGCCATCCATCCCTGAGCAGCTGAACAGGAGTGCCTTATTCTGCTTCAGCTCTAATCTGTTCCTAATCAACTTAAGACAAATTTTCTTAAGCCAGATTTACAGCTGTTAAGAAGGATCCCGCAGCCTTTTGCTCCAGAATTGCCATATTGATTTTGTGGGAGCATCCACATCTTTGAAGGGTGGAACAGGGACCAGGGAGCCGCAGCCACGTCGGGTGTGGGGTCACAGAGCCAGGGCTGCCCCAGGAGCCCAGCACAGCATCCACGTGGAAAATGCATCTGGAGATTAACTCCGTCCCAGTTTCTCATAATTAAGCAAGATTAACAGATAAATAGTCCCAGCAGCCCCCATAGGAGTAGCTCAGATTGGTTGCCAGCCAGGCAGCAGCAATGCCTTCAGCAGCACTTGGGAAGTGCAAACTCCGGTGATTTGTGTCCCAAATCCTTGTTCCATCCACTGCCGCTCACTTGGCATTCAAAGCTGTGCTGAAAAGAGCTCTCAGAGGACCCGGTGCTTCAGGCTGAGCCCTGAACATCCACCCAGCTCTGTCCAGAGCGCTCCAGAATCAACTGAAGGCATTTGGGGAGTCCTGCTGAAGTGGAAGAATTCTTTAATGTCAAAGCTGCACTGAGACCTGCCAGTGACTGTGGCAATGGGAACAGAAAAGAGCTCCGTGCAACGGCATTAAGTTCTCCAAGGGTCTGAATGCTTAGATGAAATATTTTGTGATTTTAATGTGCAGAACCCAGCTCAGAAGCATCTGCATCCAGCACTCCCGCTGGAGGAGAGCTGCCAGGTCCCAACTCATTCAGAATCCATCCACCACACCTGCAGGAGTGGAGATCGAGGTCAGTCCAAACCTGACTCAAAACCATCTTACCCTGCTCTCCAGAAGAGAGCTTGAACTTAACACAACTCACAGCCAGAGGAGGGAACATACCTTGACCACCAGTGAGCTTCCAGCCAGGCAAGAACCGAACAAGATCCAAATCACATGAGCTCGATAAAGTGCCTGTTGGGTGTTTGCAGAGAAACTTCTTCACCCCAGTTCAGCTGGGGTTACTCCTTTGCATCCAGAGCAGAATGAATTACTTACACTTCTTGAAAGGCGTAGAAGTCTGCTCTAACACAGTGCCAGGCTCCTAAAACGCTGGCAGACGATCACTCCACCCCTAACAAGCTGTGACAGGCTGCCAGGGGTCTCAGGTGTGGGACTGCACGAGGTGGTGTGCAACCACTGATCCAGCTCTCGCACTAAGTGCTGCCAGCGCAGCAATGAAAAACAGCCACAAGACTTGAACATGATTAGTATTATCCAACTGCTTTGTTATAAATATATTATATACATTCAAACATCACATTAAAATATTATTCCATTACACCAGAAGAGATTAAGGCTTTATATTATTTACAGAAACAAGCAAGCACCTTAAAAAAATAAAAAGAACAAAACACCAGTCATTGACATTTCCCTTCTAACATTACGAGTTTGATACCTTGAGCTCTTGAATACAGCTATTTGCAGTGTGCCCAATGCTAGAACTATTTCAAACATTTATTGTCAGGGTAGGAAACACTTAAAAGAAGACTCGGCAGTGAGCACTCCACACGAACAGACACACGTGTTGTGGGGTGCCCTCCCTCTCCTCAGAGGCTCCTGAAGTTGAAGGCTTATGCAGAAACTGCTCAATTCCACGTGGAGAGTAGAACAATTTTGTTTTAAGGGAATCTGAAGACACTTGAGGATTGGTGGCCCCTGCAGGAGCGGGATTCTCCGAGTCTGCTGCACGTGACATCAATCAGGCTGAACATGATAGTGAAGACAGAGCTGAGCGTCGACCAGCCACCGAGCATCATGATTCCATAGCTCCCGCTGCTCCCCCGTGCTCCGGCAGCGCCCTCGCGCTCCGGCACCCAGTGACACACCTGGCACCTCTCCCTGTAGGTCTCAGGCCACGAGCCGTTGGGAAGCGTTCAGAAATGTTGATACAACACACGTTTCTCTGCCCCACGTCCCCCTGGAGTGCCTGTGCTCCTCTGGCGTGCCCGGGACCTCACGGATACAGCGACGAAGCGAGTTCTAAGGTGTAAGCAGACATGGCTACACAGAAAGGTGCTCAGTGAGAGTAATCATCTTCATTTCAAGTATTGTTTTAAGAATTAGTTCTTTTCGTTGCAGTCTGTGTTAGCACTTTTTAGTTTGTGCTTTAGAGTCTGTTATTCTTTGCAGGTCTTGAATTTGGCTGATGGCTTTATTTTCTTTTTTCTTTTATAAACAACATTGGCAACAAGTTAAGGATTGCAGAAGGCTGGCAGAAGTTATTTGATTTTCTGAGCCCATTTCATGTCATCTGCTCTTGGCTTCTCCCCAGTAAGTCCTTGGATGATGTTCTCCAAACATCTCCAAAATCTTATCTTCTCTAACGGATAATTCAGCCAACCTAAGGGATTGCAAAGGAAAAAGAGGATTAGTTTGTCACAGCATCCAAAGTTCAGCCTTTTTTTAATGAGAAAAAAAAAGCAACCAGCCCAATACTGCTAATAACGGTCAGGCTTAAACTCTCAGGACATAGTAAGACTTAAAAATAGCTCTTTGGGTGGTAAGATTTTTGCTACCATCTGTCAAGTCAGGCTTCTTAATTGTACCATGTTTCTACATGACATTCTGCTAATGAGAATTAGATTTTTTTTCTTGGCAGAGGTTTCAAAACCCACATGAACTGTTTGTCGACGCCAATGACAGAACAAAGAACCAGAGTGGTTTATTTCCAGCTGTCTGATTAACTCGATGATTTATTTAGGACTGAGGTGACTGAGCATTCCCACCTGTAGGTATAAAAGGAAGCCAAAGCTTTCTGCAAACCTGTCCACTCCTCTGAGTCACAATGAGTGGATGCTGAAAATCCAGAAGCCTGGCTTTTAGAAATGAGCATTCCAGACCAGCTGCAGACACTGTGCTCCTCTGAAGGAACAGCAGCTTTAGTGAACAGACCCCATTAGTGGCCAGAGCTCAGCAAGACCCTGGGCAATCAGACCTCAGCACCACCGGCTGCTCCCTCAGGCTCTGAGCTCCTGCAGCTGAGCACAAAGCTTCCCCCGCACTCTGCACAAACCCAAGCAGCTCTCCCGAGAGCCTGGCAGAGCACGTGGCCTGCAGGGCCCTGCAGGTGCGTGCCAGCCGGCCCGGGCAGGGGGCAGTACCCGTGGTGATGCAGAAGTAGGTCTCGTGGGGGGACACGTGGTGGATCCTGTGGTGCTTCCGGGGCAGGATGATGTGCCAGTCCTGCAGGAACACGACCCAGCGTGGAAGGCCAAAGTACGTGTGGGACCACTTGTGGATCTGGTTGGTCATGGTGATGAAGATGATGAGGGCAAAGACGTAACACTCCCAGGGACAGGTCTCATACAGCGCCTCTGCAAAACACCACGGGCAGCTGGGAACAGCAGCTCTGCAAAGGAACACTTCTGCCAGGACAGCGACCTGCCCAGCCAGGGCTGCCTGCTGCTGCAGGAGCTGACAAAGGCCTCAGCAAAGCTGCTGTGGCAGAAGTGTCACAAGAGCCAGTGAGCCATAAGCGATTCCCAAATGTCACAAGACAGGCTGGCAAGTGCCAGAATCTGTCAACACACCATAAACAGGAAGTCAAACTGAGTTTACCATCTATAAAATTAATTTGACCCTTTAGTTCTTGACTTCTGCTTTGCACATGAAGTACCTGTGCACAGAGATGAAGCGTTGTTTTGTGGTACACACTTTGGAACAATGAGTTTCCCCAGGTGCTCACAGCTTAGTCCCTCTAATAAAAAAACCATTTGGCATAACTTCTAATCTTCCTTGCACAACTCTCCAGCCCCAGATTCTCTGCTGAGCTAGAGAACCTCACGGTGCCACCTTTTGCCAGCACACCTCAAAGAAAAGAAAGCTTCCCTCCCTCCTGCCAGGAGCACCATGCTTCCAGCAGCTATTTCTGGTCATATCCCATCCACGGACTCCTCCACACGTCACACGGACAAACGTGCATTCAATAGCAGCAAGAACACTACATCCACAGCAGCCAGAAGCAGCAGCTTACCTGGGGAAAAAGACACAAATTTGTATGCCATGTTTGCCAAGGGGACCAGGGTCATGAAGCAGTTGTCTCCATTGGTCTCTATGAAATCGTGCCTGGTGATTGCTGTGGGGTCAATATGGTGTTCCCTAAAGGGTCTGATGAAAGCCTGGGAAAACAATTGGATAAGCACAATACCACACTCAATAATGGTCTTGGAAAAGAAAAACAGTACAAAAAAATAACCCAAACAAACGCTCTCATACTCTCAAATCTGATGATTGAGTTGAAGAGGGCTCCATAGTACAAAGCGTGTGAACAGGATTCAAACTTGAGGACACTTCAGATCATGTGATTTACATCTGCAAAGCAATTGAGCTCCCCCACACAAATCCAGGTTTTCTTTGCTTTTCGGTTTTCTTCTTCTAAATTTTCACTTAGGACCTTTAGTATGTAATTTTAAAAACAAAGCATCAGCACTCTCATTTCACAGGCAAAATTAGCCTGTGAAATTACTCACTTGCTAAGCAGAATCAACCAAGGGGAAAAAAAAACCACTAAAAAAATCAGGATTCAGCCTACCATATTTATGGGCTACAGATGCCAGCACTAACAGACTAAATGCAAATTAAGTGACTGGACAAAGCAGTGGAAGACAAACAGACCATACAGAAGTCACCTCTAGGAGCAGAAATCACATCTGAACACACAGAGCAATTGTTCTATGGTGTGGGACACAGTTACTGATTTGCCTTTAACACTTCCAGCATGTCCAGCCTGTGCAAAGGTGTCCTGAGCAGCCTCAGCTCGTGGTTATTTAGGGCAGAGTCTCTAGCAGTAGGGTTTTTTAAAGTTATTTAAACTGGGGTCCAGAGATACGGAGATTCAAGACTACTCAGTCTATTGAAGGTGAACAAAAAGCCAAACTCAACAGTTTTAATCCTGCTGTTGTGGTTCGTGTAACTCTGGATAGTAACAAGGAATAGCTCACTTTTAATTATATAAATAATGATCCTTCTAATATTGCAATGTGAGGAGTAATTAATGGTAGCTATTAAGAAATTTAATTAAGAAAACAGATTGTTGCCTGCTACAGAAGCCAGTGCACCTTCCCCTAAGCAACTGGCATTTGTAGCTGCAGGTGTATAATACATATCAAATTAAATCTTCAGTCACCACCATTCTAGTATTACTGACTTACAACAGGGGCCCACAGAAGAGGCAACTGGGAGGTTTTTCCTGGAGCAGCCTCACGTTTCACAAATGTTTAGGAGTTCAGTTGCAGGGACAACTCTCCAAATCTGTGCTCCTGACCTCCTGAACATGC
The DNA here is from genome assembly GCF_015832195.1 of Motacilla alba alba. NCBI lineage: Eukaryota > Metazoa > Chordata > Aves > Passeriformes > Motacillidae > Motacilla > Motacilla alba. The sequence goes on along the minus strand of NC_052035.1, from coordinate 14,739,340 downwards.
ACAGCGCCCAGCCAGGGTCCAACACTTGTGCTGCCACAGGCTGCTCCCCCAGAGCCTGAAGGGTCTGCAAACACTGCGATTGCAACACCGCCAGCCTCGAGGCAGGTGACAAAACAGAGCAGTGCCACCTCGCACGTGTCCCCAGGCCCTGCCCAGCAGAGCCCAGGCCGCCCCCTGGGCTGGTGTGGCACAGAGCCCAGCTCAGCTGGGAGCCCTGGCACTGCTGCAGAAAGGCCCTTCAGAGCTTTCTCGAGCTTAGGAAGAACAATCTCCAACCTTTCCGACGATGGGCAGCTCCACGGATCCCCAGGTATCTGCTCCCCAGTGGAACAGTCCCGAGAGGAAGTCGGCCGTAATGACTCCTGCAACTTGAATGAGAGAGAGAGTCAGACACACACAGCATTTTTACTGACTCAGTCACATCTAATTCTTATTTCACAACTTTGCTTGTTTATCTGCCTCTAACTTAGAGATTTCCAACCATGTGAGACCTACCCAGTCTGAATAAACATACAGTCAGGCAATCAGGAAAAAGAGGTGCGAGACACCACTTGGACAGCAGCAATCTTCATTAAATCTGTATTTGTGCTTAGCCCATCTCCTACGGAGCAGAAATACCTTCCCTAGTGGGTATCTTTCGCTTGGCTGACCCCTGACCTCTGCAGTCCTACCCCTCACCTTTCATTTTCAGAAAGGGAGGAGAAATTAAAAAGCCCTTCTATTATAAATCAGCCCCTGCTGTTGAATCCATTATCCAGTTGGCCCAAACTCTTAAATGCACCAGGAGACACTTCATTCTTTATCTACCCCTTATTACACTGAAGACAGCTTATTCTCTAAGCAGCAGATTCTGTGCATTTGTTCTTGTTTCAGACCACACACGCAGGCTACAGCAAGGGCGGGTGGGACACAATGGCGTTTAGATCTGCTCCTAGCAGCTGAAAGGGCAAGCAGCCTGGGTCCAGGGGAAGATATCCAAACAACACTTCTCTTTGCAAGACTCAAATGCCATTCTCGCTGAGGTAATGCCCCCATTAGCCTGCCTGCCTCCAGCTGCTGCATCATCCGAGTGAAATAACTGCAGGAGCAGCAGCACAAATTGAGGCAAAACACTGACAGCTCAATAGATGCTGCTCGTGCTGCTCCGATGTCAGCGGGTAAAGGGAAGAATGGAGGGTGCCTGGAGCAGTGCATTATACTAAAGCAGCCAGGAAAAAACCTAACTACCAGCAGTCTCGTTGCAGCTGTACTGCAGCAGGGTGTGCTCTCTCCTCTGCGCCCGTGGAGGGTGAGTCACAATAAAAGAGCAAGAGCTGTGCTGAGGCTCCACAGCACCAGCGTGGTGACATTGGCGTGTGTCCTGTCCCCGGGCTCAGAGGGCACATCCCTCTGATGAACTGGGCTCAGCACCCTCACACACCCAGCACGGGCGAGATGAGGCACAGGAGCTCAGCTGCTGCTCAGAGGTGGCAGAAGGTCTCAATGCCCTGTCACCGAGGCTGGGAGGGCAAGAGGAGACTCACAGCCCTGAGCATGGGGGAGATGATACCCACGCAGTCAGAAAAAGCAAGACAGCCCCAGCTCAGGTGTAGAACTGCAACTGGTGGATTCAACACTCACCAGAAGCCAGCTCAGGGCAGCATTAGGGAAGTCCTGACCCACACACATTAGCTTTCCTCCAGCTCACGGAGAGAGGGGCGAGGATGGGCCCAGCCAGGGGTTATCCCCGAGGAGGAGGTGATGCCCAGAGCACACAGAAGGAGGGCAGAAGGACATGAGCTGCAGGACTTGCTCAGAATACTGGGATTTTTTGGTTTGTACGTAGACTGCAGAATAAGGAGGAAGGAAGGCAGCCCAGCACGCAGGGAACCCAAGGGTGCACAATGGACTCCAACCAGTATCAAGCAAACACTGGACTGCCACACACATTTGCTAGAAATGCTGCTCTGTCCTGTTTCCCCAAGCTTGTGATCCTCTGTGTGGGCATCTCCCAGGCACAGTGGGGCCCTCAAACACCAGGTGCCTCTCCCCAGAGCGGAACATGCAGCTGGACAAGCCACGGCCCCAAACACACCACGGACTCAGGGCAGCTCTGTCCTGCTTGTGTCCGGCTAAGAAACCAGGCAATGTGCAGAGCTTGTGACCCAGGAAAGGCCCCTCTCCACCTCGTCACTGCTTCAGTCAAACTGAGACAACCTGCAAGCTCTGCTCTGGTGGGTGACTCTCAAACCACTTCCCGTGGCCAGGCTGCTCCCGGGGCCCGCGGAAGGAGGAGGCCCCACAAGAGCTTCCAGACACAAAACTGCTGTGCACGTTCACCACTAAATGCTGTACTCCACCAAAATTGAATGAGCCCAGCGTGAGCTTGGCTTTGCCTAGATAGAATGATCAAATTGTAACCTGGAAGTCCTACATCAAAGTATACAAAGTTTCATATTCACTGTAAAAATTCAGTTAGAGACTCTGGAGGGGAAGAAACCAGGATACGATGTTATTAAATAACTCGATGCTATTGTGTAACATCACTGAGAAGTACAGCCGTGTTTAATCGGTGGCTGCATGAACTGGTTGAACAGCATTAAATGGTCTGCGTGGCTAACTTCACACAGAAGAAAATCTTGTTGTCTAGATAACAATTTTGATAAACAGACCAGCTGTTTGTCACTATATGCTTATGAAAATGAAATGCCTTAGTCACCTGGAGTCCCCATTTAGCGACTTCCAGTACAGAGAAGGCAGGGGTTTGATATTCTGGCAAGTTACGAGGCTAAGGTTATAATCCTAGACATGTCAATAAGTATAAACTGCAGCAGCTTAAAGAAGAGCTCACAAATTTGGCCAATAAAGCTGAGGAACTTCAAGGCAGAACTGGAGTTGAGAGTGCCCACGAGCAGGGCTGGGACAGCAAATGCACCAGGGCAGCAGCAGTATCACACTGTGACCAGGGCTACCAACCAGTCCTGTCTGCAGAGCCCACGCTCCAGGGACACCAACAGCCTGGGCACGGGCACAGCAGCGCTCCCCTGGCAGCCACCTCTCCCTGCTCCGGGAGCCTTGGGACCCATGCCCTGCCTCCAGCACTGCTCCCAAGCACGGCACACCCATCAGCCCCTGCAGGGAAAGCAGGTCCCCAAGGGATCAGGGTGCTGTCTCCCCAGGGCTCTACAGCAGCAGATAAAGCAAACGCTCATCCACAGAAGCACAGCTCAGAATCACCACCTGATAAACTTAATCCTCCAGCCAAACTCTGCTGTAACTTTAAGAGAGCCCCTGACAACTGGGCAGGCAGACAGAGCTGCCTTTGTCCCCTGGCACGCCCTGGGGACACAGATGGGGCCCTGCAGTGCCAGGGCAGGAGCTGGCAGACCCTGCCCCAGCCCAGGAGCCCCTCCCCAGTCCCAGCCACAGATAATGGTGCCAGCATCACCTGCTGAGGCCAAACCAGCAATAACTGTGCCAGGTCACTTGGCTTGCAAGAGCAACACCCTCCTCCTCCTGGTGCCCCACGGGAACCACCCTGGCTCTGCCCAAGGGCCCCACAGCAGACACCACACAGACCCTGCTGCTGCAACACAAAGGTGTCTCTGCAGAGGGGAACAGAACCAAAGCCTCTTTGACCACAGCTTGAGGAGTTTCCCTCTTCAAGAGATGATGCAGCTGAGAATGGAAGCACAAAGTTACCCACAGCTACCAAGTACCTGATGGTTACTTCAGGCGGGTGAGACAGCGGGTGACACAGAACCAACATACTTGGGCCAGCACTGAAGTAAAGGATCATTTTCCTTTGCTACCTTAGGTTTCTGGTGTAATTTCAAGAAGCTTTTAAAACAAAATTTCAGGTAGAAACTCATTTCAATGCACATAATAAATCCAAGATGAAGTGCAGCAGGATGTGGACACCTGACCCACGTGCCCAGCACTCACTTCAGCCAGCTCTGATGTCTCTGGAGTGTTTTTTCTCCAACATGTGCCACAGCTTTCGTGTGTTACACACTCAGGTCTGGCTCTGCAATGCAGCTGACCAAGGGCAGCCCTGCAGAGCTGCTGGAGCTTGAAACAAAGATGTTCTGGGCCTTGATGAGATCCAGTTTCTGTTCTGAAACTGCACTAAGTGATTTCTTCCTGTGTGCTCTCTTTGGCTAACCCACAACCTCTGCAGTACTGAAACATGTACCTCAAACGGGTTAAAAAATCAGCTGCCCATCTTTCAAGAGAGCAGTAATGAATTGTAGCTTGTATCATGTCACAAGATGTTCCTACAGATATCTGCCCTGTGTGGGGCAGTTCCTAGGAACATAAACAGGTTACAACACAAAGTTAACTCTTCTTTTTTGGTAAGACTGCAATGAACAGCCCCTGAACAAACATGGTTGCAGATAACAGTCACATGCCTGAAACAACTCAACCAACTTGGAAAAAAGGGGTTTAAAATCCTATACAAAAATAGGAGGAAGGAGAGGAAAATGAAAACCAAGACTCATGCTGCAACTTTCCAAACTTTTTATCTAGATGTTATTAGTGTATGAACTATATACTCAGCTCATGTATATTGAATATGCTGGACACCACAAGCTCACCTGAAGGTATGAGGGCTTTCAAGCATTTTATTACATGGCTTGGTGAGGCTTTTCTGCTTACCACACAATAATCCCTGTGCCAGCCTTGTCCCTGGCACGACCAACCTTCAATCACAGAGGCAGAGGCTGCTCTGGCAGAGGCTGCTCTGGCTCTGTGGCACTGCGGGGATGTTGTCCTGCTGCAGTGGGAAACACGGGGGTGTTGGAGCTCCCTCCCAGCCCCATTCTCAGCCAGGGCTGCCTGGCTTAACTGGGTGCTTGTGTGCATGCAGATAAAACACCAAAGTCAGACCTGCACAGCTCTCAGCTTGCAGAAAGAGGAACAGCTCCATGGCTGCCCAGCAGCTGAGGACATGCAGACCAGGGCATGACTGGAGCTAGCACAAGCCACAGCAGAAATCCACCTCTGCCCGCTCTTTTCCCTTTTTCTTTTTTATGACGGTGAGGAGGGAAGGAAATTGTCTCATCTCTGCTAAACCAGCCTGGAAGACAAGAGAGTCCCGTGGCTCTTCCTGTCCAGCAAGCTCATCTTTAGTCAGCAGGACATGACACAGCCTGAGCTGCTCTGAACAAGGCCACCGGGGTGTCCCCTCAGGGCTGCGCTCCCCTGCAGGCCCTGAGTGACTCAGCAGGGCCAGGGCACCTGCGTGCCACCCTGCCACAGCACTCGGGAGGGACACTCAGGAGGGACACTCAGGGAGGGAGGGCTGCCCGACTGCCAGCCTCAGCACGGGCAGATCTCTTCTGTCCTGAGAATCTCCAGGTCAAGGCATTCACAGTTTTGCTCGTGTTACAATTCTGTGTGCCTCTACAGGCACAAAGAAATCAGCTCTGACACGGCCTTTAATTACAGACACAGGGTTTAGGCTCAGAGGAGTGATGCAGAATGTCCACAGCGCTCCATTTCCTAAAGGGAAGCGTGTATTTACATAAGAGCACACAGAGGGTCCCCGTGCAGTGAACAGGTCTGTGCAGCAGAACTGATCCAGCCCACTGGAACAGAGTGCCAAAGACCTGGCAGGAACGGGATCCAGAGCTCTGTCTTTATTAGCAGAATGTTTGTTTTATGACTTCAGCTCAAGGTCAATATTCCAAACCAAGCCTGAGGGAAGCTGTCAGTGGAACACACCTCACCCTGCGGGTGACTCAGGATTCCCAGCTGTGCCCGTGGAGCTGCTCACGTATTTGGGAATCAGGACTTTTATGGACATGACTTGCACAATATGCAATAAAACCTAATAATCACTGTGAATTACAGACATCATTCACACTTCACCTGCAGAAATAATGTATTGAAGGCAGCAAAACAAGATAGCCTGAAGCACTTACTATTTTATGGCACTCATTTTTGTACACACTATCAATTATTTCCACACCGCTTTATTTACACAGAATCCAGATTCTGCTACTTAAATCATTCACTACTACTTAAATAATACTATCAGTGAATTGGCTGCTTTATCAGTTAAACTGGTAACCAGGATATCAGAGAACTCCAGCTTCTATCAATATTAACTCTGAGATGAAAGCCAGCTGCAAGCAGATTGCACCACAGGTTACCCATCATTGCTGAGTCTCTTGTCTGGATGTGCCCTCATCCCCGAGGAGCAGCTCCCATGCCGTGCCCTCTCCATTCCTCCCCACACCTCCACCTCATCAGCTGAGAGCGGGCAAGACTGAATCAGGCCAAGAGAGCTGCTGTGCCCAGAGCAGAGGACACTGCTCCCCCCAGCCCCAACAGCCTCTCCACAGACACCAGGAATGCCCACGTCCCAGCTCTGGCAGGAATTCGGAGCTTCTGTTACGTAGAACAGAGCAGTGTGTATGTTCTTCACTGCCTGAACCCAGTGCACAGTTTAGGGTGGGTTTGTTTGCTCTGTTTGAACTCAGTGGCAATGCACAGCACTGATGATGAACAAGTACCACTCTCTTCTAAAACACACACCCCACACAGGTTAGAGGAAAGCTGTTTTCTCCTGAACATTCTATCAGAATCCTTCACTGGTTCTTCCTCTCCTCCACAGAACAGCTGGAATCAACTTTTCTTACAGTCCTGGAAAAGGTCATCGTTCAGGATAATAAAGGCCAAACATCACATCCTGACATGAAAGCACAATTCTCCAGAACTCTTGTGCTCAGTCTGCAGTCCCCAGCAATGAGGCCAGTTTGATGCCTCAAGCGCCTTTCATGACAATTCCCTTGAGCTTTTGCTTTCTGGAAAGTTCTTGTGAATATTTTTGTCGAGCCATGTGTTTTGCTCCCAACTCTGACCATTTTGACAGCTCCTCTCCTTCTCACTAGTCCTTACACTCGCAGTGACTACACAAGAACACCAAACTTACTCAGCTACACCAAAACTTCCCCTCTGAGGGGCTGAGAAGCCACTGAAAGGCAAAGACAAAGCAGTGCCACGTTCTGCAGAGGGCCTCGGTTTCAGAGGCTCCCGCACAAGTGTCCTCTTCCTTTCCCACAGCAAGGCAAGCCTGAAGCATCCCGCACCACAGGAGCCTTGCCTTGGCAGGGCAGCAAGCAGCTGCTACTTACAGATCCCAACGAGAACCGAGGGCGTGTGCTCCAGCCGCAGGTACAGGAGGAGGTTGTAAAAATTGAAGCAGATCAGAGAGAAGCATAAGATGACAGAGATCCATTCCTGTAGTCTCTTTCCTGTTGGAAAGAACAAGGGAAAAAAAGCATGTTTTACTTTTATCTGAGAGGACATTTTGAAGCCCAAAATAACAGAGACAGACCCTTCTAGTGCCCGGATGACTCGCTCCATTTGTCTGACAGGGAACTGAAACAGAAACTTATTTATCTATGGGAGGTGCACACATTTTCTTAAATGACATTCCTCTTCCCTGAGCCACTACTACCCTCTTCCCTCCGCCCTTGTCCCATTAACAGGGCCAAATCAGGCATCATCTCACACTGTCCTAGTTTCCCTCTCCCTGAGATTGCTGGCATAAAGTTCCTCCACGTCACATCTTTTCTCAATTTGCATTTCATCCAATATTCAGTGTTGCTGGAAGGGCTGAATCCGGGAACAAATTTCTGGCCTCAAGCGTATTTAAATCACCTTGTGATCTGTAATATTTACAAGGCCTGAGGTTTTAAATAAAGCTGTTGTACTGACAGGAAAAAGCACCGTTCTCACCATTCTGTATTTTGGTGGCCCTGGAATGGCTTGTCTAACGTCACAAGTATTCCCCTGAAGCTTCTCCCTGAACTGTTGTCTTGTCTGTGCCTTCCTGCTCCCAGGCAAAGGCTGGCAACTCTCAGCAACTCTGAGATGACAAGGGACAGAACAAGAAAAGAGAAAGAACTGGCACAAATTCTCTCCTGCACCTCGCTGTACCACTTTGTACTCTACGAAAAAATCGTTTACTGCCTACAAAGGGAACAGGCACAGCAGAGTACAGTAACACTTGGGCTGTCAGGTTAGCACAGAAGGCTGCTGCCTGCTCTTCACTGCTGGATCCCCACGAGGCACCGAGGCAGAGCACAGGGAACACTCAGGGTGAAACCTGCAGGATTAGGGCACAGAAACAGACCTCTAATACCCACGGCCAAGAAGAGCTGAGCTGTCACCAGAAGGGCCTGGGCTGCAGGAGGCTCTTAATGCCCTGAGGAGCTGCCAGGCCAGTCCCTGCCTGTTCCAGGGGTCAGCCAGCACAGCCTCCTCTTGCCCAGGGCTCCCTGGAGCAGTTACCCCACAACCCCTTCCCCAGTCCCTCAGGCAAAGCAGAGCACAAGGAAGGCTCGGGGAGGGCTCCAGAGAGGTGCACGTGCTCTGCCAGGAGCAGAGGCACTCTCAGGCCTGGCATGTGCTCAGCTTCTGTCCTACTCCTCCTCTCTGCTGACCTAATGCCCGATCAAATTTCCCCTCCTAAATGCTAAATCAAGTCCTCCTTCTCACTGTACCACGCAAGGAGCAGGGAGAGTAGGAACACAAACGCAGGATCAGTCTTATCTCCAACGTGCCTACAAGGCAATATTTGAGAGTGTGAACAAAGACTTTGACAGGTCAGTTTTAGCGGTTCCAGAAGGGACACGGGTATATAAATCAACATTCCCTGCAGTAGCAGAGGAGAGAATAGTAAAATTAAATTAAGACACAAGACCAGCCACATTTGACAGCAGCATCAGCTCACAACGTGGGTGATTCTATAAAGAGATCCCTGGAGTAATGAAAGTAAGAGTTAATTAACACTCACTTCCTTCATAAGAAAACCACACCCTGATTAGAGGAGCTAAGTGGGTAGATCCTCATGGAACAATTAGCCAGGGCTGGAAAGGAGGCTGGCAGGTCCCCGGAGCTCAGTGTGTGCAAACACCTCTGTGGTCTGAACACAGGGATCCAGTGTGGCTGTCGAGATAGCCAGCTTCAAAAACGCAGCCTCATCTCTGCACTGGGAGGAAAAATCAGCCAAGGAACTGAGTCGGCGCTGATAACTTGTGTTTAAAGGGCACTCAAACCCCACAGTCTGTGAAGGAATGGATTGCCAAAGCCACGCGTGCTTAAAGAAATCAGGGAAACATTCCAGTCACGCTGCTCACTCTGCACAGTCCAATGCAAGCCCCACTCTCACGAATTCAGAATTTGAACGTGATACGCTTCCACCATGATACATATTCTGGCATTGCTTATGTAAATTATTTATGTAATTCCAGAGGAAACCTGCATATCTAATACACCCTCAGCTCCCTGATATATCACTGTACGTGTGCTATGGCCAGCGGGAAGGGCAGCAAGCTCTTTGGGGAGGAAAATCCTTTCCTTATGAGCCAGAGCAGTGGTTAAGTCAGTGGGTGCTTTTGTGTAAAGCACAGGAATCAGTCGCAGTGGCTGAAAGGTGTCACAAAGAACCTGCTCAAGGCAAGCTGTGGGGAGCAAAAGAAACTGAAACAGGCAGACTTGCCCCAGTGACACAAACGAACAAAGGCCTTGGACTTCTTATCACCACATGGCTCTGTGTGTGTGTGAGAACACCTACTTGTGCAGGAATTGCCTCGGATGTGCAAGCTGGGCTCAGCCGATCTGCTGGAAACCACAAGATACCGAAACACATCCACCCTTCCCTAATTCTTCACCAGAGAACGGATTCACTAGGAATGGCAGGAATACCCAGCACCGCTCACACCGCGAGCTAGAAACAAATGACGGCTTTTTTACAAGGAGTTTGCAATTATTTCCACAGCGTAGTCAAACAGCCATTTACCGAGCACACAAATGACAAACTAAATCTTGTTCGACGGGGTCCGAGCGTCAGCAAGAGCAGGACGGGAACTGGAGCACGGCCGTGCCCGGTTCCGAGGGGCCGGGCCTGCCGAGCCCGGGGCATCCCGGAGCCCGTGAGGGGCATCCCGGGGCCCGTGAGGGGCAGCGCCGCCGCTCCGCCGCGTGCTGCGAGCACACCGGCCCACCTGCGCCTCGAGGGGAGCGCTCGCCTGGTGTCTGCCGGCCCCGCAGAGCGGAACGGCCCCCGCGGGCAGTTCGTGGCTGCGAACGCCGCCGCCCGCAGCCCGGCCCGCGCCGCAGCCCCGCTCGCAGCCCCGGCCGGGCCGAGGGCCCCTTCCCGCTCTTCCGGGGCGCCCGGAGCCGGGCCGGGGAGAGCCGGGCCCGAGGGGAGCCGGCCGCGGGAGAGCCGGGCCCGGGGAGAACGGGGCTCGAGGGGAACGGGTCCCGGGGGAGCCGCCGCGAGCGCCCGGCCCGAGGGCCCCGCCCGTCCGCGCCGCCTCACCTGGAGAGTAGAGCTCGGCCAGCTCGCGGGCCCCGGCGTGCTGAGCGCCCCAGCGCCGCCCGCCGCCCTCGGGCTCCTCCGCGGCCTCGTCCCGCGGCGCGGCCGCCCCCGGGCCGCTCTCGGCCATGTCCGGCCGGGATGGGCGCGCAGGGCCCGGACCCGCCCGGCAGCGACGGGAACGGGCCGCGCTGCGGCGGGGGCGGGCGCGCCGGGCCCCGCCCCCAGCGCCTCCCGCCAATCGCCGCCGCCGCCGCGCGACCGCCCGGCCAATGGGCAGTGCCGCCCGGCGCGCAGCAGCCAATGGCGCGGCGGCACGGCCGGCGGCGCAGTGCGGGGCGGGGGCGGCCGGGCCGGGCGGGGCGCGCGGCCGGGGCGGGGCCGGGCCGGGCGGGGCGCGCGGCCGGGGCGGGGCCGGGGCGGGGCCGGGGCGGGGCCGGGGCCGGGCCGGGGCGGGGCCGGGGCGGGGCCGGGGCGGGGCCGGGCAGGGTGGGGCGGCGGGCGCGGTCCGGTCCGGTCCGGGATGGGGGCGGAAGCGGGCCTGGGGCGGTCCCGGGTGCTCCCGGGTGTTCCCGTTCGCGCCGCCCCCTCCGCCCGGTGCCTCGCGCGCCCTCTGCGGGCGCGGGGCGCTGTTCGCGCGACCGGGCCCGCGCGTGCCCGCGCCCCGCCACAACGGCGACAATGTCGGTGCCCTGGTGGCCCAAGGGGACGCGCCGTGCTCTCGGTGCTGGAAAGCGTGAATGGAAGCGGCTCGCTGTTAACCGGGCCGCCGTTAACCGGGCTGCCGGGACAGCCCCAGCGGCGCTGCGGCCACACGCGCCCGTGCGAATGTGTGAGAGGAGGATGTAAGCGGCTGTGGTCCAGGCACGTTCCCCGGAGCAGGTCCCAAGGCACCTCCGAGGTGTGCCGGTGATCTTGGTTTGTCAGGGCCGAAGGGCTGTCGGGAGGAACGAGCACCGGCACGTTGCCACCGAAGTTTGGCTGTGCATGGGCTATCAAACGTCCCTGGAAAATGGCTCAGGATCGGCGGGACCAGAGCCGCACCTGTCCCTACAACGGCACGGCCCGACCGCCGGCACGGGCACGGGCACGGGCACGGGCACGGCGCTCCCGGTGCGGCACGGCACGGCACGGCACGGGCACGCCCGCTAGGTGGCGCTCCAAGCCTGCTGCCGGGAGCGGGGCGGGGACCGGGATCGGGATCGGGACCGGGATCGAGATCGGGATCGGGACCGGGATGTGGCCCAGGGCGGGGCTCGGGGGTCTCCTTGCCGGGGCAGCCTCGCCCGCTCCCCGCGCCCTGGACACGGCCCTGCTGCGCCTCAGACCCCCGGGACCGGACGGGACACGGGGCAGCTGCCGCGGCTGCGGAGCCCGTTTGCCCGGAGCCATCCCGGACAGCGGCGCTTAGCGCGTTCCACACTGAGCTCCTTCCCTGACCCCGCGCCGGGGAGGCGGGAGCTGGCACCGGTGCCACTGGTGCTACCCGTGCCACCTGGCCCCGTCCCGGCTGAGCGCGGCCCCCGCGGGCGCTCGGCCCCGCACCTGCCCGCTCCGCCGTGCCGCTCGCTCCGCCCGAGCCCCGGGGCACCGGGGGAGCAGGAACCGGCTGCGGTTCCTCGCTGGACTGTCTCTGGCATGGGAAAGTGTCAGTGGGTGGCAGAGCTGGAACAGCCACTCCCACGGCTCCCGTCCAAAGCCGAAAACGCAAAGGTGGGGAGATGACAGCGGCCGAGGAGCGCGGCGTGTGGAGCACAGAGCACCGCGGCCACCCCGCCCGGCAGCCCGTCCCCGCAGCCAGCTGCCAGGTGACACAGACCGGCCCCGGGGCTGTCCCGAGCGCCAGGACTCGCAAACAACAAGCCCGAGCCGATTCCCTGGCAGCCCCACTTTCCCCAGGGTGCTCGACACAGGACCAGAGCAGATGGGAAACAAGTATTGGTACAGTCTAGAGCACAGACTTCTAATGCTTCTAATAAAGGAAAAACCTTATGTTTCTTCACCTAAGCCCCTTCTCCTGTCACCCCCTCGCAGAGTTCCCTTGTTTCGTGTTGCCCCTTGCCATTCCACCATGGAGTTCACACTGTCTGTCCCACAGCCTCAGGACCTCGGAAGGGTTCTCCTCTTTCAGAAACCTCCTAAGTGAATCACCAAGCCCTGTTACCAGGAACCTCTGACACTTCACAGGGTACCCTGGAAGGACAGAATTCATCTTCCCTTGATAGATCTTTTGAAAGGTTGCATACGTTAGAGGTCACAAATGCATGATCTGTAACAAATTCATCAAAGCGGGAGGCTGCAGTTCCCCAGGAAATGTCAAGCAGCTACAGAGAACTTTTGGACAGTTAGTGGACGGCAACTTCTCGGCCATTTTTATGGAGCACAAGGAAATGGGCTACTCATAAAGCACAGAGTCACCTGTCACTGTCCCTGCTCAGATGGACAGCCCACATCCCTCCAGCCAGCCAGCTCCAGCAGGGACTTTCTCTGCCGTGCAGGACGGAGACTGTGGCTTATGCTTTGTCACGTTCCCCTCCATGGGCCTTTGTGTGCTCTGACTCTTCCTCCTCTCTTGGTTCCTCAGAGCCACAGAGCGGGTGCTCTGACCCCGGATTTGCTCTGGAAAATTTTCCGTCGGGTTAGGGAGGGAATTTGGCTGATGTCGTCCCACCGGTGGCAGTCTCCAGGTGTCGTCTCCGCGCGGCCGGTAGGGCAAAGAGCAGCGAGGAGATAAAGGGGGATTGAGCAACGCAGCGCTGAAAGGCCAGGCCTGCTGGGTCAGAGGTGAGCACAAAATCAGCAGCAGACCAACAAAAACCACGTCCCAGCCCCTCGCCGTGCCACACGGCAGCGGGGCGAGGGAGCGCTCGGGGGCAGCGCTCTGCTCTGTGACAGGAGCAGCGAGGGAGGCCAGGAGACACAGCCGCCCCCAGCCCTGGCAGCACAGCCTCCAGCTGCGGGGCAGCGTGTGGCAATCCCTTTCTGTGCAAAATGAGGCGAAGTCTCCAGCCTGGTCTGAGCTGGGGCAGACAGAAGGAGAGCCAAGCTCTCTCTTGAGCTGAGACGTTGTCCCGGTGTGACATTCGTAAGGGCTGTTGTTTCACGGACAGCAATGGTCTCAAACCTGTGCTCTGCCAGGTACAGCTGGTGAGTTCTGTTGGCATATGGTGTGCAGCGGAACAAAGAGAGACCTGGGGCTAGGGAGAAGGGAAAAAAAGGGCTCAACATGCTCAGAAATAAATTTCCATGTTACTTCTCTATTTTACAGCCTCGATTGCAACACTGCTCTACTTAGGTCAGTGTTTTAGGCAAGGTCCTCTCGTACCCCCAGAGCCCTCCCGTGCTTGCTGGCAGGGACACTGCTCTGGGATCCCTCCCGTTGTCCAGCTCACCTCCAGCACAGCCCACAGTATCTCAGCACTGCTGTGGCTCTCAGCTGCTGGCATCGCCTTCCCGCCCTGCTGCCCCTGCTCTGCCCCTCTGCTGCTCCACACTGCAGCCCTGCAGGGGGGGCGAGCAGCTCTGGCACCGTGCAGCTCTGATCTTACCGACCTGCCCAGAGCTACTGCCAGGGAAATCATAAATGAAACCTCAGAAATGTCAGCCAGGCTCTTTCCAGGGTCTGACCCTGGGCCCAGAGACCTTCTGAGAAACACTTCAGGGTCTGAGCCATCGCCGCTAAACTCACAGCATCCCCCCAAAGCTGCTGTCATTCCAGAGGCAGCTGCCGTACACCTGGAGTGCGTGAACTGGAAAGCTTGCAAGAAATCCTGGAAAAGAAGACAATTTCCAGGAAGAAAATTCCTCTGCGATGCTTTACTGTAGGTCTGAGCCCAGAGCTGCAAAGCTGAGGCTTCTACAGTACAAAGAGAGAGCAGAGTTTAATTTGTGACAGAGATGAGCAGTGAGGATGAGATTCTTCCCTCCACCTTCTCACCACGCTGGTCTCCTCCTGTTCCCCTCCCTGTGTCTGCATTGTTCCACACATGAATGTAGAGGAACCTGGATGCTATTGCATCAGAATCTTTTTCTCAAAAATGTTATATACTTACTAAGTAATTTGGGACTTTTGCTGTCTCCTCCCTCAGCTGAATAGTTCTGAAAAAAAATGGAATTATGAAATCGCTGGAAGGAAGGTGCTTTTCACAGAAGTGCTGCTTTTCTAATGGAAATTGCTCCGCTGGGAGACAAGCTGAAGGGTTGCTGCCAGTGCCTGGGTCCCTTTACCAGGAATGTCTGCATCTCCCTGCCTGAAGCACCCCTGAGGAGCTTTTCCAGGACAATTACTAGCAGCCTCTGCACATCTGGCAAGGCCAAGCCCGGCACTCGCAGGGACAGAGCCCTGTGTGCCCAGACCTGGGCTCAGTCCTGTGGTGTGAGCCTCGCTCTGCACCTGTTCCCATTTCTAAACCCCCACTTCTGGCCGTGCATTTGTTGTGACAAGTGCAGAAATAATTTAAAAGAGAGCAGAGTTAGCTCAAAGCCTGCTTGCCGAACGCTGGGGTTTTGGAGCAGTGGTTAGTCCCGCCAACAAGGTTCCCATGAGAAGCTGAGAGCGGACGTCGGCTCCATGAGAGTGGATGTTGGGATTTGAGGTGAGCTGGAGGAAGTTGAAAGAGATCCAGGCAGAGCAGGGAGGTGAGGGGGAGAAGGGAAGGAGGGGACAAGCTGGGCATCCAACCTGAATTACCACCCAGCTGACGTGATCGGGGTGACTGCGGGATTACTCAGCAGCGGCCGGGAGAGCAGGTGTGGGCCACGCCAGCCCTGATAGAATCTGGTTCACATGACAGTTGCACAGACTTTATTTTGTTAGGGAAGATTAACCCCAGGCAGGAATACAACTTTCTGCTGCAGAGCAGCAGAGAATAGGGCAGAAATCTGGAGAGGGCAAACTCAGATCCACAGAAACTCCTTGAAAATCTTTGCAGGAATTTTAGCAAGCAGCTTTAACATTTGACTTTAGCTTGAGGACCACAGCAAGCTGGACCCTGTCGGGGCAATGCCAGGACAGAGCAGCTGGGCCTGCAGCAGGTCACCACCCAGGAGGGCTCCTGCCTCTGGGGCCCTGGGACGGCCCGGGGTAGGAAACACGAGACTGATTTTCAAGGGTTCGGTTGGAAGGGCCAGTTAGGGCAGCCACTGGATGTAACTGCCAGATCAGAATGCAGGATAAAGACACAGGATGAGGGAGTAAACAGCCAGAAGAACAAGCCCTGGCTCACTGCAACTTGCCAGTATTTGCACCCAATACAGATGTTTGTATTTATGAAGGTATGGGCTCCAGCTACAATCTCCAGACCCAGCTCTCTGGCCAGGCCCAGCTCCAATTTAATCTCTAGTGCATTCACCAAAGATTAACTTGGTAGATAAAGATGGAACTAGAAATATTTGAAGCCCGAAAACCTGTTAGGGAGCTTTTGTTATGGAAACAAACAAATAAATCCTATTAAGACGTGAAAAGAAAAATAAAAAAAGAAAAGAAAGAAAAAGTCTGATGATCCACTGACTGATTCTTGAATTCTTCCTCTTTTCAGAGTTCTGAGGTTTGAACATTAAGAACAGTTGACTGTTTGAATCATATAATGCAATACCTGTTCCTCTGGCTTAACGTTACAATATTTCCCACACCGCAGGATTGCTTCACATTATTCTAAGAGGCAGTGTCATTTTCCCTGCAGTGCTAGGTCTTCTTTACTGAGGGAGGACACTCCTACTTCCTTTAATTATATGTTTTGTTTTAAATTAATGTCCTTTATTCTGGGCATGAATCATCAGCTTGTAGACAGGTAAATGTGGGAGTAAGAGAGTGAAAATATAAGTTTGATTCCCAAGGTGGGTGTCTTTAATTAAAACGGACATCAGGATTCAGTCTTCCTTCCCAAACTCACCCCGCAAATCTCAAAACTTTTGGATTCCACGTTCTGGTGCACGAATCTCACTCTCCTCTGACCCCCATCCCGTCTCCTTTGGCTCCAGCGCCCGTTCCCTGTTCCCGGTTCCCGTGAGCGCCCCGACAGTTGCACCACATCCCGCAAAGCGAACGCGCCAGGACAAACGCGAAGGGCCCCGCGGGTGCTGGGAGGCAGCGGGGCAGTGCCCTGCTCCTGCTCCAGCCCTGGGCTCGCCGCTGGAAAGTGGCTCTGGGCACGTCCCCGTGGACCCTTCTGCTTGCCGGTGGGGTCCACCAAAGCGAGCCCGGGACTCGCAGAGTAACGGGATGCGTCTTTGGTTTGCAGCTTTCCCCCCTGCTTTGCCAAAAGAACTTGGAAAAATCTCTCCTGCCTCGATTTCCCCGGGGGTGAAGCGAGCCCCAGAGCGACCCGTGCCCGGCCCCGGGCGGCGCTGCCGGCCCCGGGCGCTGCCTCTCCCCGCGGAGCCCGAGCGGAGCCCGAGCGGAGCCCGAGCGGAGCCCGGGCGGGCACGGGGCAGCGGCGGCGGCCGGCACACGCGTGGCCCGGGCTGAGCGCTGCCCGCTGCCCTCCCGGCGGGCCCCGGCCGCGCAGCCCCGACCTCCCGCACCTGCGGGCCCGCAGCCGGCCCCTCCCTGCGGCCCTGCCCGGTTTGTTGTGGGCGGCCCGGCGGGCACCGCAGCGCACCGGCGCGCCCGCCCCGGGAGCCTCCTCCGGGGCCGGCACCGAGCGTGCGGAGTGGCAGGCGGCCAGGCGGTGACGCGCCTGTTGCTATGGGATCCACCGCCCCTATAAATAACTGAGGAAAGGAACTTTCCTAAGTCAGAGACTTTAGGACACGGGACCCAGAACCAGATGGTCCGGAGGAGACGCGCCAGCCCCCGCCGCAGCTGCCGGAGCGGTGAAGCCCCGGCGCGCCGCAGGGACTGATCCAGCCCGGCTGGGCAGCGCCGCGGGGCCGTGCCCGGGCCGGAGACCGCGGCAGGGTCCGGAGCCCCCCACCCCGACGGCGGCAGCTTGACCCTCTGCCGGGGGGGCCCCCCTGCGTCGTTTCCTCCTCCCCGCATCCCCCTTTGCTTTCATGCAACGCCTGGTGGCCTGGGACGCAGCATGCCTCCCCATCCAGCCGCCCGCCTTTAAATCCATGGAAGTGGCTAATTTCTATTACGAGGCGGACTGTCTGGCTGCTCTCAACAAGCTGCACCCGCGGGCGGCCGGGGGCCGCTCCATGACCGAGCTCACCGTCGGGGACCACGAGCGAGCCATCGACTTCAGCCCGTACCTGGAGCCTTTGGCGTCGCAGCCGCCGCCTCCCGCGGCAGCAGCAGGGGGCAACTTTGAGCCTCCGTGCAGCAGCGGCGCCGGCCAAGATTTCCTTTCCGATCTCTTCGCCGAGGACTATAAAGGCAGCGGCGGCAGCAAGAAGCCCGACTACACCTACATCAGCCTCGCCCGGCACAGCCACCCCTGCGCCAGCCAGAGCCACAAGCCGGGGGGGCTGCCGGGCTGCTTCCCGCCGCAGATCGTGGAAACCAAAGTGGAGCCGGTCTTCGAGACCCTGGACTCTTGCAAAGGGCCCCGTAAGGAAGAAGGGGGCGCGGGGCCGGGACCGGGGGGCATGTCCTCGCCCTACGGCAGCACCGTGCGCTCCTACCTGGGTTACCAGTCGGTGCCGAGCGGCAGCAGCGGGAACCTGTCCACCTCATCCTCCTCCAGCCCCCCCGGCACCCCCAACCCCTCCGAGTCCTCCAAGTCCGCCGCCGCCGGCGGGGGCTACTCCGCCGCCCCGGCGGGCAAGAACAAGCCCAAGAAGTGCGTGGACAAGCACAGCGACGAGTACAAGCTCCGCCGGGAGAGGAACAACATCGCGGTGCGCAAGAGCCGCGACAAAGCCAAAATGCGCAACCTGGAGACGCAGCACAAAGTCTTGGAACTGACGGCCGAGAACGAGCGGCTGCAGAAGAAGGTGGAGCAGCTCTCCCGGGAGCTGAGCACCCTCAGGAACTTGTTCAAACAGCTGCCCGAGCCCCTGCTCGCCTCCTCGCCGCGCTGCTGACCCCCGGCCGGGCTGCCGGCCCCGCTCCGCGCTCCGGGGGCCGGGGCGAGGGGGGCGAGAGCCCGCGGCGGGCGGGCGGGTTTGGTTTTAATTTGTGTTCTTGTTGTTGTTGGATTTTTTTTTTTTTTTTGTCTTTATCGACATGTTGGCGGAAGGCTCCGCCGCCGCGCGGGGTCGGAGCGGGGCCGGGGGCTGCAGCGGGGCGGGCGCGGAGGGGGCGCGGAGGGACCCCGGCCCCGGCCCGGGCGGGCTCTGCGGGGCGCTGGGTTATTTAAAAGAGCGAGAGGAGAGCAAGGGCAAAGTGATGCAATCCTTTAAGCATGGCTGGGAATGCTGTGTACATGATGCAATCTCGTGTAACTGTCAGTCATGGATTGAGTAATCTGTTAAAGATGTTCCTACAGTTTTTTTATTATAAAGAATAATCTATTTCTATAAGAAAATACATATGTATATTTTGGGATCTATGCATTCTTGCTACATTTGAAGCATTAATGAACAATTTTAATAAACTTTATGACTAGGTTAAAAAAAAGTAGCTTGTTTTATTTTGAAGGCATGCTTAAAGTTAGATTAAACACAGGGTTGAAATTCCAGCTGATTCTGGCTCAATGCTGTGATCAGGGATAGGGATTTTTGTTGGTCTTTTAGCTTTCTCTGAAAGGAAAAAAAAAACAAACCCAATAACCAAAACCAAACTCCAAAACCCCCAAGAGAAACTCAGCAAAGAGCAGAGCTGGAAGCCTTAGCCGGTTCTTGTTGCCTCATTTTGTTTCCTTTAATCACCTGCTTTAGATGCTGCTTGGGTGTTGTTTGGGGAGGAGGTGTTTGTGTTGGGGTTTTTTCTGCACTTCATGCTGTTTTGAACGTGTAGAGCAAGATGTGCTATCCAAACCATGACCAATCTTTGGCAAATAACGCCGAGTCTGAAGTGGGAGGGAGGAAGAAAAAGTAAGGGAGGAAGCCTGAAATGAGGTTTTGTTTGTGTTTGTTTTTTTTTTCTTTACAGAGTTCCCATTCTTTACCATTCAGCATTTCTTATGTTTGTAGTTTACAGGAATAAAGATGAGAAAGTAGCATTTCTGTTGGATTTCGGTAATTTCGGGCATTGCTCAGGAAGCTCCCATGAGACCCAACCAGGTGAGAGGCTCACGAACCACCCCCTCCCCTTTGCTTGGAGACCTTCTCCTGAAAACCGCAGGCAGATCTCTGGTGAGAGCAGTTTGCTGGGGGCGAGAGGCAGACAAGTGGGGGTGGCAGAGGACGAGGAGCAGGTTTGTGGCCGACCAGGACTTTGTTCTGGGGAGCTGCAAGGCTCTGCCTGCTGCTGGGACGGGCCGGCCTGGCCGGAGCTGCCGGCTGCTTTTCCCTGCTGTAAGGTCTGTGAGGGGTGAACAGTCTCAGGCTGGCTTCGTGGAGGGAGTTGGGCAAAAGATCAGGTCTTAGTCAGCATTTTCCATTTTCCTGTTAGGCCAAATTTAAGCGTGAAGTTTTTCGATCCAGATTCCCAGCGCCTGGGGAAAGAAACTGCTCTGCTGCCTGCACTCTGACAGCTGAGCACAAAGGGGGTTTCAGCACAGAGCCTCGAGTTTGTTCCTGTACATTCCACACAGAGAGCCGTGGGCTGCGGGACAAATCTGAAACTTGTTGCTTCTTTCCAGTGTCTCTTTAAGCAAAACATGTTTTCTGCTGAAAGAGCTGCTCTGCTTTTCTTGACTCCTGAGATCAGAGCCTCCTGCGGGTCCGTCAGCCGGGGCCCTCCCTGGCGCTGGCTGCTCCTTCCCTGCTGGCCCCGGAGCGCTGCGGCCCTGAGCAGGCCAGGGGTAGCCCTGTGCAGCTTTCCCCCTTTTCATTGCTACATTTCAATTCATTTTCCCCCTTTTTCATTGGTACAGTGCCGTTCAGCTGTTTTTACGGGCCCCTAAAATAGATTTCTTGGGTGAGCTCGCTGCTGCATGACTCAAGTTGTTGCAGGCAGGATCGACGCTGGATCTTGTCTTGGCTGTCCCTCGTGACGATGATTACCCCAGCCTCCCGTGGCTGTTTATTCTGCTGTTTGTATCATTATGAAACCTATCCACATCCTTAGATCCTATTTTCTTCTTGTGCTGGAGGCCACGCAATGTCACCCAAACTCACACACAGAGCCCAGCGCTGCCCAGGGTGGAGTTGCTGGAGGACTGGAGGTGTCCTCAGACACATTTCTTTCTTT